>NW_006408557.1:22627647-22663010 GCF_000296735.1 Chrysochloris asiatica
TCTCTCATACTTCGGACATATTTTCAGGAGGGACCAGTCACTGGAGAAGAATAGCATGTTTGGTAAGGTGGATGGTCAGAGAAAAAGAGGAAGACCCCCAGCGAGATGGATTGGCACAGTGGCAGCATCAATGGGCTCAAGTGTGACAATAGTGAGGTTGGACCAGGACCGGATAGTGTTTCATTCTGTTGTACATAGGGTCACTGTGAGTTGGTACCGACTTGCTGGCACCTAACCACAACAAATATTGACTCTATAAATCACTTAGTGGAGTGTCTTAGCTATCCAGTGCTGTTATAACAGAAATACCAAATATACCATGTGTTAGACCACAAAACAAGTCTCTGTAAATTTACAAACATCAAAATACTACAAAGCAACTTCTCAGATCACGATGCTATAAAATTAGAAATCAACAGTAAGAAGACTAAGGAAATAAAGTGAAATACACAGAAACTGAATAACACCCTGCTTAAAAGCTACTGGGTGGTAGAACAAATAAAAGGTGAATTTACAAAATTCCTAGAAACAAATGAGAATGAAAGCACAACATACCAAAAGCTATGGAACACAGCAAAAGCAGTGCTGAGAGGACAATTTATTACATTAAATACACACGTCCAAAAAGAAGAACAAAAATCAATATATTAACACAACATCTTCAACAATTAGAAACAGACCAACAAAGTAAATCTACAGTCACCAGAAGAAAAGAAATAATAAAAATTAGAGCAGAAATAAATGAGAGAGAAAACAGAAAAACTATAGAAAGAATCAAGAGGACAAGACCTGGTTATTCGAAAGGATTAATAAAATTGACAAACCATTGGGAAACCTAACAAATGAAATGAGGAAGACACAAATAACATGCATAAGAAACCACATGGGTGATGTCAGAATAGAACCAATGAAAATTAGGATTATAACAGAATACTATAAAAAAAAATGTACTCCAACAAATTTGAAAATCTAAGGGAGATGAATATAATTTTAGAAAAGCACAACCTACCTAAACTTACACAAAGAGAAGTAGAAAATTTGAGCAGACCTATAACAAAAGAAGAAATTGATCAGGTCATCAAAAAACTCCCAAGCCAAGACTGACTGTGAGGGTTGGAAATGTAAAGGTAGACGTTTTGTAGCAAAAGGAGGGAAGTAGTTGACTTTGCAGTCCAGGAGGGGAGGTCCCTGGAACCATCAGCCTTTCCACACACAAGCAGAGGGCTCTTGTTGCAGTATGAGCCACAGCCTTTGACCCCTTCCTTTAAAGCCTCATAGAACGTGGTGCTGTGAGCTAATGCATCAGACTGCAAAGTTGTTTGAACTGCAAGAGCAGAGCGCGGGGCCCTACCCAGAGAAACAGTGACGCCAGAGATGGAGGCAGGGATGATGACATAGAGAGATGGAGCGATGGGGTACTCCAGACCCAGAGAGGGAGCGGGGCTGTGTGCTGATGACCAGGGGGCAGGCTTGCAGGGTTAGTTAGTTAGTTAGTTAGTTAGTTAGTTAGTTAGTTAGTTAGTTAGTTGATGATGCATGGAGGGGATTGTAACCATGGCAATGAAACGATATACGATAGGATGAATGTAAAGCTAAATGTTCTCCCATGTAAACTATCACATCATTTACAATAAAACATTAAAAACAAAACAAAAGAAACACCCAACCAAAAGAAATCCAGGTCCAGATGGCTTCACTGGTGAGTTTTACCAAACATTCAGGGAAAAGCTCACCAATTCTACTCAAATTATTCCAGAATATATAGAAAAGGATGGAAAACTTCCTAATACAGTCTATGAAGCAAGCATAACCCTCATACCAAAACCAGGGAAAGACATTACTAAGAAAGAAAACTATAGACTGTCAGATTATTCCTCTTCATGTTGTCCCCCATGAATCTTAGACTTTCTTTAGAATTTTTTATCCTTTTTTCTGCTTGCTTTTCTATCTTAGCAGTATTGAGAGATTTGTCTTCCAGCTCACTAGTTCTAGCTTCCATCGCTTCAGTTCTACTCCTTTTCCTTTTCGGTGTATTGTCCATTTCTGATATTTTATTATTAATCATTTGGACCTCTTTTAACATACTTTGAATTGTTTCCAGTGCTATTTCTATTTTATTTGATTGTTCCTGTAGTGCTTTCCTGACTTCTTCCTTATATTTCTCAACCCCTTTGTGGAGCATTTGGATGCACCTCCATACCATTGTCCTGAATTCTTGCTCAGGCAGTATTAATGCCTGCCCTCCTTCCAATGGGAAGTCTAGGTCTACTTGTAGCTCATTTGGTTCAGTTCCTCTATCTTGTTTCTAGACATGTACCAAAATCTTGGATTCTCTTTTGGGCATCTTCAATAATTAGATGTGTTTTCAATAACTAGATGACTGTATGTTGATGTATTGAAGAGCAAAGATGTCAGCTTGAGAACTAAGGTGCACCTGACCCAAGCCATAGTATTTTCAATAACCTCATATGGATGCAAAAGCTGGACAGTGAATAAAGAAGATCGTAGAATTGATGCCTTTGAATTGTGGTGTTGGAGGAGAATACTAAAAGTGCCATAGACTGCCAAAAGAACCAATAGATCTGTTTTGGAAGAAGTGCAGCCAGAGTGCTCCTTAGAGGCCAAGATGGCTAAACTTCATCTCTCATACTTTGGACATATTGTCAGGAGGGAACAGTCGCTGGAGAAGGGTATCATGGAGGGTCAGAGGAAGAGAGGAAGACCCCCGACGAGATGGATTGGCCAGGTGGCAGCATTGATGGACTCAAGTGTGGCAGCGGTAGTGAGGTTGGCCCAGGATTGGACACTGTTTTGTTCTGCTGTGCATAGGATCCCTATGAGTCAGTTCCGACTCGATGGCACCTGACAACAACAACGTTGATGCACTATTAAGCTTTCTGATTGCCTCCAGGTAGATGTGATCAGGAGATGGGCTTCCCTTTTCACTTTTCTTATTACTCAACTTAGAGTAACTGTAGCAGGTGTTGGCTGTCTATCTGGTGTGATTGTAACTTGGCTATAAGACCACAATTGTTGTCTCTTCTTGCATAACGTAGGATGAGAAAGAGCACCCACAGGTAAAAGGGGCACCAAAAAAGCAAAAATAAAACCACAGAAGCAAAAAAACACCCAGATTGGACACAACTGTCTATAGTAGGGGGGTGGGATAGGGGGAGTAGCAAAATATGACTATGACCTTAACAGCCCTCGGTCAGCCAGCTGGAACTGTTTCTGGGAGATCGTTTAGTTTTAAGCAGTTCCTGTTGACCTCTTCTCCTTCTTAGATTCTACGCACTGTGGTTTTTGCTTAGCAGATCTGTGAGCATGTACAGTAGAAGTCTCAGGGGTTGGGGTTGGGGGTGGGGTGTCCACTCAGGCACCCTATCTCATCACCAGCGTGGAGGTGCACAGACAGTGAAAGACCAACAAGCAGGAAAAAATGTTCACATCTTTACCTCCAATGATTGGTCAGACCTCTGCATTGGGAGTGCCTCTCTGATCCTGTTTCTCTTTCTTCACATACATGATGGCTGCTCTGGCACCCGCTGGCAGTCACAGATCAGAAAACACCACTTTTCTTGCTTCTGCTAAAATTTCACTAGCAGTAAGCCATTGATCCTGCTAAATATTCCTTTAAATGTAGTTCAGAGTTCTGGGATGGTCCCCTGAACCTGCTTCATCTGGTATTCCGTGTTATTACTGTCGGAGGTCTACACCATGCTTCTCCCTAATCTGCCATCAAGCCTCGCCCCCCATGGCCCCCAAGCCTGTTTCATCAATTTTGAACATAGATAAAATTGAGAAAATATAAGCAAAATAAATCTGTTAATATATTCAGTGACAACTACCTCAGGACTGCTTGATTGTCTGATTGATGCATTCTGATCTCAGTGGTGTTAAACTGTGAAAACAAAACAAAACATATGTGTCTTAGAATGCTGTTGTGTACCATCAAATCAATTCTGATTCATAGCAACTCCATATGACAGAATAAAACTATCCCATAGGGCTTCCTAGACTGCAATCTTTTAAGGAGCAGCTCTCTAGATCTTTAATCTTTTGGAGAGGCTCATGGATTTGAGTTAGCAAGCATTTAACTGTTGTGACATCAGAGTTCTTGTCTCTTAGAATTGCCATATGGTATTGGCTAGTATTTAGGAATTCTGGGAAGACACCCAATAAATAAATAGTAGAGAGGAAGAGAGAGGAGTTGGGCAAACAGATGGAGTGGAAGGGAGGTATTAAATTTTATTTTGAATTCTGGGAATATCCCTTCATGCATGCTCTTGCTGTTGAGTAGATTCTGACTCTTGGTGACCTTGTTACATAGAACTGTTTCATAGGTCTTCTTGACTGTGATCTTTATGGAAGCAGATTGCCAGACATTTCTTCTGAAGTATCACTGGGTGGATTTGAACCGACAACATTTAGGTTAGTAGTCGAGTGCTTGTTTGTACTATCCAGGGTCCTTTCATGTGTATATATTAACTATGAAACATTTTTTTTCAATCCATTCCCAGATAGGTGTTGGAATTCTAACCCCTATGCCTGTGAATCTAATCCTGTTTGTGAATATGGTTTCCTTCATTATATGAATGAGGCACTGCCAGCATAGGAGTGTGTCCTAAACCTAATCATTTCTGAGTTACAAGGAGATTGCACACAGAAGTAAGCATAACTGAGTAAAATAAAAATCCAAATCCTTTAGGACTCCAGGTGTGGTTCTGTAGGATCAGCACTGGACTGCGAACCACAAGGTTGGCACTTCCACTCCACTCCCTTGCTCCTCGATAACCCTATACAAGGTTGCTAAGAATTGGAACCGACTCAAAGGCACTTAACACAACAAAGGAGTTTATAATATAGTGGAAATCTATAGATAGAAACTATCAGAGAAAAGGTGAAGAAAATAAAGCAGGGCAAAGGGAAACCATAGTAGGCATAGGCAGGTCATACGGGGTTCTTTAGGCCTTATAAGGAGTTTGGGTTTTGTTTTAGGAGTGATGAAGGTTTTAAAGGCAGAAGGTGACAGGCTGGAAAAAATATTGATGTTATCAAGGATTTCATTTTTATTGGATCCACAATCAACAGTCATGGAAGCAACAGCCAAGATATCAAATGACATATTACTTTAGGCAAATTTGCTGCACAAGACCTCTTGAAAGTGTTCAAGAGCAAAGATATCAGTTAGAGGACTAAGGTGAGCCTGACCCAAGTCATCATATTTTCAATTGCCTCATATGCATGTGAAAGGTGGGCAACGAATAAGGAAGATCATAGGAAAATTGATGCATTTGAGTTATGGTGTTGGAGTTACGGTGTTGGTATTAAAAGTACCATGAATTGCCAGAAGAACAAACAAATCTGTGTTGGAAGAAGCATAGCCAGAATGCTCCTTAGAAGCCAGGATGGCAAGACTTCGTCTCTTAAACATCAGACATGTTATCAGGAGGGACCAGTCCCTGGAGAAAGACATCACACATAGTAAAGTGGAGGGTCAATGAAAAAGAGGAAGACCCCTAACCTTCCTTGGCAAGGTGGTAGCAGAATGGGCTCAAGTTTAACAATTGTGAGAATGGCACAGGACCAGGCAGCGTTGTGTTCTGTTGTACATAGGGTTGCTATGAGTTGGAACCAACTTGAAGACACCTAACAACAACAAAAAGAAACTGAAAAGAGTAATAAAGAACTTCCCTCTAGAGCGGGAGTGGGGTACCTTTTTTCTGCCAAAATGTGTAACATCATTCGCAGACCATACAAAATTATCAACTTAAAAATTAGCCTGCTATATTTGGTCAAACATTTAATTAACTCATACCAGGCTGATGCAGGCTCCCCAGTACACTAAATTTCTGGTCATTAGCTTGTCAATTTTGTTATTGCTCAGGTGTGAGGATGATACCCTTGTAATTCCCAAACTCTCCAAGGGTCTCTGAGATCACCCTCACTAGGTTAGAGGGGAGAGGAAAGCACACTTCTTCCCCTGTGGATTCAAAGCCCAGAAACAATTACCTTGAAAGAAAACACTTTTCCAGTCTTCAGGTCCATCCTTGGGTGGGGAGGAAGGGGGAAGTGGTGAAGAGTCATGGAGCTGGGTTTCAACCAACCAGGCCAACCACCTCCTTTGTAAACAGTGAGTGTGTTGACCAGCATCTCACCAGGAAGATGAAGATACTGGGTATCCTATTATCTTGGAACTCCAGCTGAACTGGGATGAAAATAGTTCCATTTAGCACACCATCACATAGGGGATAAAAGTAAGTCTCATTTGGTTAAGGAATTCCAAATTCCAAAAAAAACCAAGGTCACACAACTGGTACCCAACTCTGACGCCTAAGCCAGAGTATTTCCAGCTGCATGAGACCCACCCAGAAACTGACAAACTCATGGTACAGAGGGTGTGACCATGAAGTCAACACCCTTGGTTAAAGTCTCAGGTCTGTCATTGACTTGTGGTCCTTGACACAAGTCCCTGAAGAAGTCGCTTTTCTCTGACTTCATTTATCCAAGACTCGTTTATAGGACACCTACAGATTCATAGTGTGGTGCTGTAGGATCAGTAGTGAACTGTAAAGGAAGAGGTAGGCAGTTCAAACCCACCAGCTGCTCCACAGAAACCTTATACAGGGTCATTCTGAGTCAGAACCAACTCAATGGCACTTAACAACATGTGACAGGGACTTCACAGGCATGACTTTTAATCTTCACATTGTATGAGGTAGGGACTATTATCCTTTTATGAATGAGGAAAACAAGACTCGGGTGTTAGGTTTCTTGTCCAAGGTTTTACCTAGTAGAAAATGGAACCCAAATTTAAACCAGATCTGTCTGTTCCTTGTCTTAATATAGACTCTAGGTTGGTCTTTTGTTTTTTAATGTTTTATTGTGAATTATATGATAGTTTACATGACAGAACTTTAGTTTTACATTCATTCCATCGTATATCATTTCATTGCCATGGTTCCAATCCCCTCCATGCATCATCAACCGACCAAAGGGTATACCCTACAAACACGCCCCCTACGCTCCCCCCACCCCCCCCACCTCAGTCTTCAGCTCACAGTCCCTCTCCCTCTCTGGATCCAAAGTCCCCAGCAGTTTCACCACTCCACGTTATCGTCTGTCTCTATCTCAGGCATCTCTGCTTCTCTGGGTAGGGTTCCGCTCTCAGCTCTTCTAAGTTGATGGTCCTAGAGACCTCTGCTCCTAGACTGGAGAATTCATCACTCCCTTCCTTGCTACAAAACATCTACCTTTGCATTTCCAACCCTCATAATCAGTCCTGATAACAATTATTCACTACAGTATCACAAGTGATCCATCTGTATTTCATTTCACCAGCTCCGCCTAGACAAATTGGATAGTACTCACTGGAGGTTCTGCCTTCCTCTATGCCCCCTAACTCTAGGTTCTCTCTTGAAAGCTTGTAAGCCAGTCACTTCTTGCTTTTGTAGTCCCCCACCCCCCAACTTAGGTATCCAATGTCCACTTTGCCCATCTCTGTCTACTCTGTGTGTGGAGGGGGTGAGAATGTTTCTTGCTGTAAGGATTTGTTCCTTCTTTTGAGTCACTGCATCCATAGGTGTAGGTCAAGTTCATCAAATTGTATCAGATCACTCTTTTTTTTCCTCCTCTTCTTTCTTCTCCTGGTTGAGCTCTGATCATCTAGTCATCTGATCCAGGTCACGTGGGTACCATCTGCAAGTGTGGGCGTTCTTGTGCACATGCCCTCTCTTCTCATCAGCCGGTAGCTCCACTCTCCACTCGAGCCCTCCATGGCCATGCCACTGACTCTGGGCCCAAGAGTCCCCAGGTCTCCTTACACTGCTTGCCATCTAGGTTGGTCTCTTGAAGAAGGGAAAACCTTTTACCTCTTGTCAAAGAACCAACCCCTACTCATCCTTCAGAGCCCAGCTCAAGGGCACCCTTCTATGTGAAGGCCTCTTGATTTTCCCTGAGCCATCTCTCCCACTTTTTCCTCTCACCTCCATCCTTACCAAAAAAAGCAAATCAAACTCACTGGTATCAAATCAATTGTAGCTCATGGCAATTCTATAGGACAGATTAGCACTGTTTCATAGGATTTCTGAAACTCTAAATATGGCAACAGCCTCGTCTTTCATCCAAAGAATGGATGGTTGGTTTAAGCCACCGATCTTGTGGTTAGCATCCCAATGTTTAGCCCACTTGTGATAATTAAGGTTTTGTGTCAAGTTGAGTGGGCCAGGATTCTCAGGGATTTGGCAGTTTAGATGCAATAATTCCCCATGATAAGATCTAATATAATCACTTCTCCCATGATGTGATCAGCTCTGATCTGATCTAATTATCCTCGTGTGTTGTTAAACCCTCAGTTCTATGATGTTAATAGAGTCCTGGTGTGACGCTATATGATAAACCCTGGACTGAAAGCCTGGTTTGAACTGCAAGGTCCAAGGCTCAAACTCACCAGCCACTCCTAGGAAAACCTATATGGGTTGCTATGAGTCAGAAATGCCTCAACAGCACTTAACAACAGAATAATGTTAATGAGGTAGGATGCAATCTACAGGATTAGATTGTATCTTGAGCCAATCTCTTTTGATGTATAAAAGGAGAGCTAAATGTTGGAGGAAAATACCAAAAGTGCCATGGGCTGCCAAAAGAACCAATAGATCTGTTTTGGAAGAAGTGCAGCCAGAGTGCTCCTTAGAGGCCAAGATGGCTAAACTTCGTCTCTCATACTTTGGACATATTGTCAGGAGGGAACAGTCGCTGGAGAAGGATGTCATGCTGGGTAAGATGGAGGGTCAGAGAAAAAGAGGAAGACCCCAACGAGATGGATTGGCCAGGTGGCATCATTGATGGCATCAAATGTGGTGAGGTTGGCCCAGGATAGGACATTGTTTCGTTCTGCTGTGCATGGAGTCGCTATGAGTCGGTTCTGACTCGATGGCACCTGACAACAAGAAGTGAGCAGAAAAAGGATGACTCACTGCCACTAAGAAAGAAGAGCCAGGAGAGGTATGTGTTCTTTGGACCTAGGGATCCTGCACTGTGAGACTCCTAGGTCCTGAGGAAGATTGATGCCAACACACATAAACTTGAAGCAATGCTAGGCCTACTGATGCTGAAAGGAGGCAAAGACCTTTCTCCAGAGTTGGTGCTCTGAATTTGGACTTCTAACTTCCTAAACCAAGGACCTAAAGCTTAAGAACAAACAAACCTGTGTTGGAAGAAGTACAGCCAGAATGCTCTTTAGAGGCCAGGATGATGAGACTCATACTTCAGATGTAGGACCAAGAAAAAGACTCCATTATGTACATTAGCCTGAACACGTCCTCCTGTTCCAGGAACGTGCTAAATCAGCTCATGCTGCCTTAGAATATCCTTTCACCCCTAGCAACAGCAAGAACTAGATAAGCAGTAGACAGGACAACCCAAGGCCAGATGCCAGATGTTTTCCTTATCCTAGCCTAAGAACAAAAGACCACCAATACTGACAAATTAAACCGTAACATCTCATACTTTGCCAAATGTCAACCAATCCAAATATTGTAAAGCTGAAAAGCCCTGAGCTTGCTTGAAAACGCTATAAAAACCCTGCCAACTGGAAGTTTGATGCTCCATCCCTGATCCGCTGCGTCGGATGCAGGTGGAGTCCGAGCTCAGGCTTGAATAACTGGGGGTTCGAGGCTCCATCCCTGATCCGCTGCGTTGGATGCAGGTGGAGTCCGAGCTTGTGCATGAATAACTGAGAGTTCGAGGCTTTGAAGTCAGGCAACAAGGGATTCAAATCATAGTTTTGCATTCTACTTGGTATGTGATCTCCAGCAAGTTCCTTCATCATGTTAAGCCTCAGTGTCTTCCTTTATAAAATGGGCTAACCCTTGGGTTATCAGATTAAATGAGGTAAGGTATTGTACTGCGAGGTAGATTAGATGTTCTTGGCTGCAAAAAAGCAAAACCAAGGCATTGAACACACACTTTTTATAAGGAAACAGAAAAGGTTCATTCCAAAGCAGAGTTAGACATCAATCCCAGTAAACTGCAAAGGGATAAAAGGAATATATTACAAGTTTACCAGACCAAGGAGAACCGTATCATCCAGAGAGTGCTGGGGGATGCTTGGGCAGTGGGCTGGAGACTTGGTGGGAACACCAACCCCAGGCAGTGCGTCCACTCCACAGGTAGAGTCCCAATTCCCGGCCTGAAGACCTCTGATCTTTATCCTTCTGCAAAGATTGCAAATTCATTTATTTTGGCCAGGCAGTTGGCCAGCTTGTCTGACGTGACTCCAAAGTTGTTTTCTCATTTCACTTTACTGAAGTTCTGTCCACGGTTACACATTTGCTTTTTGGGTGTCAAAAGAACATTTTTCTGGAGATAACATCAGTTATTGCTCCCAGATTGCTTTTTCCAGGTTCTAGCGAGCACTGCTGCCCCTGTACTGATGCCCAGGAGTGCTGCAGAACACCAGAGACTCCATCTTCGTTGTTTCTCCAGCAGGTATGCACAGGAACTGACAAAAAGTTAATGCCTTTTATAGTGACATCACCCTGTAGGTGAATGAGAACTGCTCTTTTTCTAAGTTTTTATTGTGAATTGAGTGATAGTTTACATGACAGAACATTGGTTTTACGCTTATTTCATTGCAATGATTACAATCTCCTCTGTGCATCATCATTCAACAGTATTTGCATCTATTCCGTGTACACAAAAACACTCAGGAATATATAATCATTTAAACAACCGAAGGGCACATTCTGCAAGCCAGCACTCAGTCTTTCTCTTTCCATGAGTCCAGAGTCTTCAGCTGCTCTCTCTCTCCATGTTCCCATCTCATCTTCATTTCTGGTGTCGCTGCTTCTCTGAATAGGGTCCCACATTCCGCTAGTGCTCTTCTCCCTTGATGGTCCTAGGGTCCTCTATTTCTGGACTGTAAGATTAATCAGTCCCCCTTTTTTGTTACAAAACTTCTACCTTTACAGTTGTGACAGTTGCAATTAGTCATGATAACAATTATTCACTCTTCAATCATGAGAATCTAATCCCCATCGCCTTTCACCAGACCCATTTAGAAAAGATGAAAACTATTCATTGGGGATTCTACCTTCCCCCACACACTGAAACTAAAATCCTTCTTGAAAACTTGTAAGCTAGTCACTTCGTGCCTTTATAGCCCCTCCTCCCCCCATTTTAGGTAGCCAATGTCTAAGTTGCCCATCCCTAGCAACCCTGTATACAGAGATGATAGGATTGATAGTTGATGTGAATACTCCTTCCCTCTCAGTTGGTATTTTGAGCTACTACATCCATAAGTATAGGTCAAGTTCATTAAATTGTAGCAATTTACAATTGTTTCCTGTATCAAATTTTGTGTGTTCAATCTTCCTGTAGTCGAATTTTAATCATGAATGGGTACTATTTACATGTTTGGGTGGAGAACCTGCTCTTGGAGGTGGGGAAGGACTACAGTTACGATGCATCTACAACAGGAAGCACTTTAATTATGCATCATTCTTTTGAAGAGATCTTATCTCCACTGCATAGGTTCAAACAGTCGTTATTTTTCAGGCCTGTGCCAAGTGCTTAGGATACAAGTGGTCCCACAATCACTGTCTATGGAAGCAGCAGTCAAGAAATCAAATGACATATTTCATTGGGCAAATCTGCTGCAAGACTTCTTTAAAGTGTTAAAAAGCAAAGATGTCACCTTAAGGACTAAGGTGTGCCTGACTCAAGTCATAGTAATTTTCAATCATCTTATATGCATGTGAGACCTAAACAAAGAATTGACATCTTTGAATTATGTTGGTGGACTGTCAGAAAGATGAATAAACCTGTCTTGGAAGATGTGTAGCTAAAATGCTCCTTAGAAGCAGACAGGGAATCTTCATCTCCTGCTCTTTGGCCATGCGGGAGGACCTGTACCTGGAGGAGGACATGATGCTTGGTAAGGTCAGTGGAAAAGAGGACGTCTCTCCATGAGATGGACTGACACAGTGACTGCAATAATGGGCTTAGATGTGGCAATGATTGTGAGGATAGTGCAGGACTGGGCAGTGGTGTGTTTAATCTGTTGTACATTGTTCACTATGAGTTGGAGCTGACTCAAAGACATCTAACAATGAGTTTGGATTTTGTTTAAGGGGTAAGAGTGTGCTTGTTAAATGTTGTCGAGTCGATTCCGACCCATAGCGACCCTGTATAGGGTTTCCAAGGAGCAGTTGGTGAGCTTGAACTACCAATCTTGCAGTTCAAACAACTTTGCAGTCTGACACATTAGCCCACAGTGCCACATTCTATGAGGCTTTAAAGGAAGGGGTCACAGGCTGTGATTCATACTGCAACAAGAGCCCTCTGCTTGTGTGTGGAAAGGCTGTCAGGAGCAAGGGCAGGAGAGGACCAATGAAGACTCTGGGGAGGGATGACACATGGTAGGACTTGGGATGCATGTAGAGTCACATTGCCAGAGGCTTGCTACACTGGCACCCAGGTCAGACTCAGAGCAATGGTTTCTACTCTGCCTCTCCATCCTGGTTTGTGGAGAGTGTGGATCTGGAAAAGTGGGGCAAGGTGGAAGGGGGAAGGGTATAACCACAGTCAATAGATAAAGGTGTGAGTCCCAGTCTAAAGACGGAAGGCCTCTCATTTTTGCTGGTCTGCAGAAGCAGAGACAGTAGCAACCTCTGGAAAAGCTTGTGCTTATTACCGAAGGAGCAGCAGAGACATCAGCTATAGGTCAGCTGAAGTGTTCCTAGCAGGGGAGGGCATTTTTACATTGCAATTTAAGGCTATGAAGACATGCCCAGTTCTCATCTAACAAGACTGCTGCTTCTTCCCAGGGAAACAATCTGATGTGCATAAAATTGTACCTACTGGGTTGGCTGGCATGGTGCAGTTTACAGGAACAAAGTCCTGGTGTCCTACAGTACTAGTTTAAATGACACTGGCTTTAGCTGAGCTTATTAGCAATGGTGTCACCATGACATCTAACTTGCCTTTTCACTTTAGATGGGTCCACCCTTTCCATCAGGACATGTTTCATGCAATGCCAATATTCCCTTGGCCCCTGCTGATGTAATGCCAGGAAGATCCCTCACTAGCCAACCAATTGGGGGCATGATCCCAAATCCCTCATTTGAGAACTGCCAGAGCCAGTGGCTGTGGAGTATCTTTTTTTAACTTGTGTAAGCCTATCTAGAGCAGAAATTGGGTTGAAACATCCTGACTCAACCTGGAAGTAGCCTGGTCTGACCCCTTGGTTCTGCGGTTGGCAGTCCCCCGTGACCTTGGGCCAGACACCTAGTCAGTCTAGTCTGTGGAGGGCTGCATCAGAAGCGGGAGTGATGCCAACAACCCCACTCACTACCCAGGCCTGGTGGAAGGGGGACTTTGTGAACTGCTAGATGGTACAGGCATAGGTTGGTCTTTTATGATCTCGTCTGGTATGTACCATAAACATATGCAGAAAGCCCGAGAAGGGGGTGGGGCCGAATGTCTGAATACAGGGACCCAGACTTCTGAAGTGCACTAGGCTGGAGGACAGTTGGGAAGAACAGGTACCTGCTTACTAATGTCCTCCGAAGCAGCCCACGAGAAAGTACAGAACTCCACTGTGCTCATCTGGGTTTCTAATGGTCAAGCTGACAATTGACAAAGGTTTTTCAGAGCCAAGATTTCCAGAGTTACCTCCACCTGCAGGAGGATATACTGTCAGAGATGCTGCTGGTCCAATGGGTCCCTGCTAGCTTGGGAGCAGAAACACCAAGCCAAGTCCCTTTCTCAGGATGGGTGTTGATGGGAGCTACAAGCCACTTGTTCCCTTCTGAGTGGAAATGCAATGTTGGCTGTTGGCTGACTGCAGGTGAAGCAGTACAGTGTGACACAGTACAGCATGACTCAAAACCAAAGGCTCAGAGTCAGTGTCAACTCATGGTACTCAAGTCAGTGAAACTTGAAGTTTTCATCCGGCACTCAAACGATCCTTGTCCCCCCCAAACCTGCACAGGAAACAACCTTGCTGGGGGTGGAGGGTCTTTGCCAGCTGGGACTACCATCTACGTTGTTGCTAATCAGAACTCAGGGCGGGGGACAATTCTAAAGTGGGACCTGCACCTCAAAGCCACTACTCACCTCTCTGTAAGCAAAGCCACTGGAAGAGGTGGTGAGAGCTTGGAGCACAAGAGCCTCAACATGACTCGCCTACCACATACCACCAGACAATGTCTCAGTGGCATTTTGGTTCTGCTACCTTTTCAGTGTGGGAAACCCTGACTCAGGACTCACTTGGGTGTTATCAACTGCTTCCCAGAGAACATACCCCTCCGGCCTCTTCAGTACACTAGAGGGCTTCTGCATGTGAAGTCAGTGAAGCAACCAGAGTGGCTCAGAATCCCTGAGGTGACTAAACATTGCCTGGCTGAGGGAGGGAAGGAGCTGAGTGGCAATGGCCTGAGGAGCCCGCCCCTCCCAGGTGCTGAGGAGAAGGGAGCATAGGAAAGTTCTTTCACCTAAAGGCTTGTGTGTGTCCAGGTCTGACCTCACACTCCTGGCACTCTGACTGCTGGCCAGTTTTATGAGGGCAGAAGATTGGTTCTCTCAGGCTGAGGGGCTAGAAGACCTCTTTCCCACAAGTCCCCCTTCTCTCCCTAAAAAGGGGGAAATCTCTTGTGTAGCAGTCATCTTTGTGGTGGCAGTGGGGCATACTGGTAGATGGGTTTTAGGGGGCTAAAACAGCAATTTTTATACAAAGAAAATGAAAAGGAGGCTCCTTTCCAGTCCCTGGGCCCTCCTTTCATTATCTACCTGCTATAAGGTAACTACAACAAATAAGGTAACTGGACTGGAAATCACAAAGTCAGTGGTTCAAACCTGCCCGCCAGCCACACTAAGAAATCCTCTACAGGGTCTGCATGAGTCAGAACTGACTTGATTGCATACAACAAGGTAACTAGGATATTAAAGCATGCACGTCCACTTCAACTGGAGTGTTTCCGCACAATATGCCGGGGGCAGGCCTTCCAGTTTTTTAGGTTATTTTTATTTATTTTTTCCTTTAAAGTCCACTGATCATCAACAAAAACCCAGAAAATGAAACTAAGGCTAAAACAAATGTCCAACCGAAATCTAAGAACCCAGGGCTACGGAAGGAGGCGTGGCACTGGACTGTACGCTGGGGCTGGAGGCAGAGGAGACACAGGAGGGAGTGAGGCGGCTGGCTGGCTGGGGCTATGTTAGCCGCTGCACGATGACGGCATTGAGCAGGTTGGCTTCCTTCAGGGTCTGGCTCTCATCAGCCAGCTCTTTGTTTGGGAAAGTAGTCATGAGGACAAAGCTGGTGGCAGCCATGGCTGGCCGGGCATCCACGATGAAGAGCCGGATGTCGCTGATCCTAGTGTTGGGGGGGGTGAGTGGGGAGGAGAGTGAGCAGAGCCTTCTCAGACTGTCCACCCCACCCTCAAACACTGAATCACATCCCGGAGAGCCTCTCCTGCTTCTTCTCTACAGGGCAGCTTTAGCTTTAGCTTTTAGCTGCCCTGTGGAGAAGAAAAACTGACCTGCTGAAAACCATTCCAGGTAATTCCCCTTTCCCTTGGGATCAACACCACAGCCTGCCTAATTTTACATCAGCTTCCTTGTCGTGCGTGGTTCTTCACCCTCCTTTCAGTTGTCGGGCCGTGCTCTCCCATACCTCCTCCCCAACTGTAAATAGCACCTGCACAGCTGAGCTGAAGCCTGCTACTTTTAGCAAGAAAATCCTTTTCACCCAGCTGGTAAGCACTTGGGTAAGTTGTGCGCCCTGTGGTAGAAGTGGCAGCTACTCGCAACAACTGGCTTTAAAGAGTGAAAAGAAACTGAGGAAACTCCTTGGGTCATGGTGAGATGGGCTAACCCTCTGGAACATCAAGCATGTGAAGTGTAAGGAAGCATCCACTTATCAACTCTACCCTGGTAGGAACCCTGCCAATCCTCAACGACTGACAAACAATTCACGTGCCTCCCATGGGCTCTGGTTTAATTGGCCCATCACTGATGAAATGTAGACACCCTTCCCTGTTCTAGAGAAGAAACAAAAAACCAAACCAAGTGCACCCCATGTCTGTACTACACAGGGTTTTCAAGGCTCTGGCCTTTTGGAAACAGACTGCCAACCCCATCAAGATTCCTCTGGGTGAGTTTGAACTGCCAGCCTTTCAGTCAGTAGTTGAGTACTTAACCGTTTATACCACCCAGGGACACCGGTTTCAGAGAAAGGGGCTGTCAAATATTTATTGGCAACAAACTTCCAGCACCTCCTCTATTAGTCTCATCTTTCTGTGCCTCAGTTTCAGCATCTTTAAAGTGGGGAGTTAGCCTTCTCTGGGTGATTGGGGTTAGTACAGCAAGTAGTTCCAGAATCCTTAAAAGTCAGATCTGGAAGAGACGTAATAACCTGGTGTTTCAGTCCCCATAGGGGTGGGGGTGGGGAGGAGGAGCCATGTGCCAGCACTGCACCCCCACTCCCCTGTATCAATTACAGCAGTTCTGACTTTATTTGTTCCACATTTGGTCTTTAGTATGAGATTACCTTTTAACAAAGCCTGGTGGCTAAAACAAAAAAATGGGACCACAGCCTGAATCCAATCTCCTAATTTTGCAGGTGAGGAAATGAGTCCCACAAGAAGGGGGTGAGCAGTTACCGGACACACCTATAGGAGAGTGGGGTAGAGCCAAAGGCTTCCAATCCACAGTTCCCGTTGTTTAGGAGGAAGAACAGCTCTGGCTTTCTGTGCATTTCTAAGACACATTCCCAGAATAAGTCAGGCCAGAAAAAGCAAGGTACCTATGACTGTGGTTGAATTTCTGCACCAGCCTCCCGCCGTCAGCGAGCCGGATTTGGATGTTGGTGGTAGGCTCTGACTCATTGATTGAGATGGAGGAGCTGGCTTTGGCTTCGTTTTCTGCCTGTTGGGCTGGAGAGCTGGTATTCAATACCTGGGGGGCAGTGCTGAGGAGAAAGGACAGAATTAGGACATGGGCAGAAACAAGCCCCTAGCAGGGATGGAGTCCTTCTTAGACCTTTACTCAGCACGTGCTGTGCATTAGGTACAGTGTGTGCTGCTGCTGACACAGTGACCGAGACACACAGAATTTCTACCGAATGGAACTTAGGGCTCCAGCTGAACTCACCCCAACACTGAATCATTCAATATCACTGCCAGCTCCCTCACTTCTAGACGACTAACCCAGGATGAGTAAGCCAGCCACCTCCTTTCTCTGTGTCCTTGCCTGAACAAGGGTGAGAGGAGGGAAGGAGTGTGTTGTGCAGGAGAGCTGGAGTGGGGTATTCCAAGGCAAAGTAGCTGAGGCAGCCTGGCTGTGGTCTAGTGGTGAATGGCAGGACATCTCCCTGTGATGAATTTTCAAGCTGCCATCCCCTGTGCGATCTCACCTGTGTGTATCTCACAGTCATGCAACTACGGGACCAAGACTTCCAGAAGGTCAGCTAGGTGCCAGGTACTACAGGAATTCATTATATGAAGACGAACAAGATGTGATATCTGCTGGTGTTCAGAGCTCAGATCTTAGACCTGGATGAACTGGGGTTTGAATCTATCTACTCTGTGTCTCTGGCACACTTAAGATCACTTAATTTGAACAAGGGTAGGACCATCTACCTTTGATTGTGAGGACTAAATGGGAAAATGACATGAAACATTTCGGGTGGCTAATGAAGGAAAGTACGCCTAGAATCCTTAATTCTCCACACCTGTTTGAAGCCACCGTCCCTCACCTCTGAACCACTGATCTGTCTCACTCTCAGCCTTTCCCTTAAGCACAGATGACCAGGCCTAGACTTCTGCCTAGAAGAAGCCACTAGATGAGAGTTCGATCTCCCCTCTAAAAGCCTTCATCAGTACTGCAGTGCAGTGGGTTATTTCATATGACTCTTCTATCCATAGTCCTTGTAACTCCAACCAAACAACTTTCTCCCTGATGGATCTGGGTAAGAAAAGGTGGGAGAAGATGCTGATAGGATTATCTGATTCAGTTGTGATTGTTATCAGAGTTAACTGTGAACCTGGAACTCTAACGTGGGTTTAAAATGAATGAGTTAGCTCATAAACAGGATGGGGATTCCCACAACCATTAAAGAAGAGCCAAGAGTGGAGTGGCAGAGGAGCAGCAGAACCAAGAGCCAGAGCATAACACAGAGCAGGGAGCTTCCCAGGCCATGGAGCATGCAAAGTGGAGTGACTTTGGGCAGAAGGCTTGCTTGCAGAGTGAAGTCTCTCCAGGCACGTATTTGGGAAAGTCAGTTTGGCTGACCTACAAACTGGAGCCGAGTGCCTTCAGGGTGAGGCTTATAGTGGAGTGGTGTGTCCCATGGGCATCTGTCAGCAGTCCAGAATGAACTTTGTAACAGTGCTGGAGCAAGGGGCCAAGAGCCAGACAGAGACATGACTATGAGCATGGCAGGAGAGGCTATCCTGACTGGAAGAACTGTGCCCTGAACATTTCTGATCCTGCACTGTAACCTATTGTTGTTAGGTGTTGTTGGTTCCAACTCATGGTATCCCTGTGCACAACAGAACAAAACACTGCCCAATCCTGGGCCACCCTCCCAACTGCTGATACACATGAGCCCAACCTTTCAGGTAACAGTGAGCCCACTGCTGCTGCCACTGTGCCAATCCATCTCATTCTGTGTGTGTGTGGGGGGGGTCTTCCTTTTTTCACTGACCCTCCACTTTATCAAGCATGATGTCCTATTCCAGGGCTGGTCCCCCCTGATAACATGTATGAAGTATGAGAGAAGATGTCTGGCCATCCCAGCTTCTAAGAAGTATTTTGGCTGTACTTCTTCCAACACAGATTTGTTTGTTCTTCTGGCAGTCCATAGTCCTTCTAACATTCTTCTCCAACACCATAAGTCAAATGCATCAATTCTTCTCTGATCTTACTTATTCACTGTCTACCTTTAACATGCATATGAGCCAACTGAAAAAAAAACCATGGTTTGAGTCAGATGTACTTTAGTCCTCAAACTGGTATCTTTGTTCTTGAATATGTTAAAGAGGTCCTGTGCAACAGTACAACAGAATCTACCTAATGCATACTCGTCTGGTTTCTGGACTGCTGCTTCCATAAGCAGTTGCTATGGATCCAGCAAAATGAAGTCTTTGAATCGTCAATCTTTTCTCCATTCATCATGATGTTATTTATTGGTCCAGTTGTGTGGAGAGAAAACAAGGACAGCAAGGCTGGTTTCACTGTCCAGATCCTCATAAACAACAGCCTATTTGTCTCTAGGGTCCTGTGTTCTGAGCTCTGACCTTGTTCCTAATGAGGCATGAGTGGCTAGCAAGGAGGCAGGGGATTCTAGGAAAGGGCCAGCCAGAAGCTCATGGGCATGGCTGCTGGTAGATCAAGTTGATCCCTACAGATGTGGTGAGGAAAGCAAGGGCAGGAGCCAACTTGAGTGCTGCCAGATCTAGAACACAGTCCCAGCTGTACTACATACCAGCCACATATCCAAGGACAAGCCCTTTAATACCCGAGAATCTCAGCTTTCATCTGTAAAATAAGGATTATAATGGTGAGGGTCACTAGGCTCTAAGAAGGCTGGCCTAGTGGCCCACGAGCAGGGCAAAAGCTGAGTGGTACCCTGAGAGAAAAGTGGTTTACTTATGGGCTAGCCAGAGGTCTGATGGGAGAACTCTGCTTATCAGAGAGAACAGTGATCATAACCAATCCTCTTAGGGGCAAAGGTAAGACCAAGAATACATGTTGGCAATTGGTACAAGTGAAGTCAAGAGGACAAGGCAGGAAAAAGTCATAAGAGGTGACTGTATTAGCAAGGTCAAAGAAGCCAAGCTGTTAAACTGCCTTAACAGTGGTGCCACAGCCCACACAAGGAAAGCAAGCCTGAGGCTTCCCTGGACCTGAACAGCCTCTGGGAGGCCTGGTTGTACCATACAACCTGGAAGTCCTAATCCTCGCGAATCCCCACTGAGCATATATGTTGGTTTCACACTTAAGCTATCAAAAGCTATCAAGAGCCCACTACAGGGCTCTATATGCATTAGCTCATTAGTTAGTAATTTTCTTATCAGACTAATTTGTAGTTGAGGAAACTGAAGATGTACATTTGAAGTCACAGAGTTAAAAAGTGCTGAGATAGAGATTTAAACTCAGATTTGCCAACGCTGAAGCTCACATACTCTATACTCTTCCTCCCATCAAAATAAAATCGTAAGTGCTTTGTAAATAGTAAAGAGGTATGCAGGGTGAGAGGCACAATGGGTCTACTGGCCTCTGCTTACCTGCCCAGTTTCTGACCCTCGCCAGTGAAGGCTTTGAAGGCTCCCTTGGGCTTCACGAAGTCCTCATCCCGATGGTCTTCCATGTCCAAATTCACCTGCCCACCATGAGCTAACCGCCGTAGCTCAGCTGGTACCTCCCTGGAGAAGAAAAGGCAAGGCTAGGGTCCATACAGAGCAGTGATGGGGGAGAGGGGAAAAATGCCTCGCTTCCAACTCCAAGAATCACTGGGCTCCACAGGCTACCACAACCTTCTCTCTGCAGTGCTCAAGTCACTGCAGAAACCAGCTGTTTCACTTGGTCACTTGACTCTGTCTAGGGGGAAAAGTGGACAAAGAAAGTTGTCCAAGCAGAAGACAACGATCTGAGAACCTGTATCTCAACTGCGCTAAATCTGTATCCAAAAATATACCTGTCAAAGAATGTTATCTTCTGACAGCCTCTTCCTCTCCCATCTGCATCTCACTTACTAACATGGGTCCTGGAAAAGGGATTTTCTGCTCACCCTCTGCGGATAGACTCCAGAAACTGGGCATTAGATGGGTCTTGGTAGCTTCGAAGCTCACCATTGTCCAGGCTAAACCCACTCTTCCAGAGCTTCAACACCACATGAACCTGCGACAACAGGAGACAAACAGTTAATACAGCTGGGAACCTGGCAAGCACACCAATTTGAACCTGTTTTTACTACTTCACTTCTGTTGTTACTACTGAAACACACACATGCAAGGAAACCATTCAATTTACCAACCAAATACGCATTGACCTGAAATAAGAAAGCAAGGTTGAGTATGGGCTACATCTTGTCTTTGCCACTCACTAGAAAGGTGGCTCTGAACAGGTGATTCAATCAACATTATAACTTCCTTATCTGTCAGGCTGCCAATGCGCTTAGCATGTAGCTTGAGCTCAACTGAAGTACTGTGGCAAATTGACTCATGGACTATTTTGCAATCATTAATGATGAGATCTATCATTTCTGTTAAAAGTAACACCAACACTCAATACATATATGCAAAAAAAGGTCTGCTGATGCTGCATGCTGTAGAGTTGGTTCCAATTCCTAGTGATCCTGTCTGTGTAGCATTTCCAAGGCTATAAATCTTTACAGGAGCAGAAAGCCTTATCTTACTTACACAGAGCCGCTGGTGGATTTGAACTGATGATCTTATGGTTAGCAGCCCAACACATAACCCACTATGCTACCAGGTAGGAAAAGGTCTAGAAGATGGTAAAAAAACGTATTAGCAGCTGCTAACTTAGATGGATACCAAAACCCAAACCAAATCATTCTGACTCATAATGACCTTGTGGGGCAGATTAGCACAGCCCCATAGGATTTCCAAGGCTGTAATTTTTATGGAAGCAGACTGTCACTTCCCACTCCTGTGGAGCAGCTAGTGGGATTTTTACTTAAAAAGGATTGACTTTGTTTTAGAATAAAACCCCAAACAAACCCAAATTCATAGAAAATAATGGCCACAAAGCTACATAAAATGCTTATGGCATATTAAATAAACTGCTTAAAATTATGAACTTATTGGGTGGGGGAATCCTATGCATATGGAAAAATGTACTGCTGCCTTAGATGGTCCAAACCAAACCAAAATTGTTGTTTCAGGTCTCCTCTATTGGTCTGAAGGTTTAACTTTAGTCACACTTGTAACACCTGGGAAGTCCTGGTGTGGTGCTGAAAGATAAGCACTACACTGCTAACAGCAATATTGGTGGTTCAAAGTCATCAGCTGCTCCTCAGAAACCCTACAGAAGGTCGCTGGGAGTTGGAACTGACTTAATGGCACTTAACAACAGACCACCCAGATGGAGCCCTGGTGGCACTGAAGGATAAGCACTGGAATGATAACCACAAGGTTAGTAGTTCAAATTACTTGTTCTGCAGGAGAACGATAAGGTTTTCCGCTCTCACCAAGATTTACAGCCTCAAAAACCCTATACTGGGTCACTATGAGACAAAATGGACTTGATAACAATGGGTTTGTTGTTCTCCTGGGATAGCACCCAGGTACACCTATCCCTCTGTCTGAGCTGCTGGAGATGCTGAGGACTTCCTTGTCGGTTCCCTCTCTGTACCCCTTCTCACCAGCCTCCTTGCCCTTTGATTCTCAGATAACCCTCCCTGTTCAGGGCTCATAGCAAGGGCATTGTCTCTGACATCCTCACATCACTTCACATGACAGCTGGGACCAGCCCCTTCTGACCAGGAGCTTCCCCAGGGAAGGCATATGCACACTCACATCTTGGCCAGAATGCCGTCTCCTTTCTCCTGCCACGTATGCAGATTCTTCCTCTGGTGCTGCCCCAAGGCGGTAGCCACCCCCTGCAAATGGCTACAAATGACAAGTTCATACACATTTGAGAGTTTGCTCAATAGCGGTGGGGTTACTTAGGTAACTGGGCGGAGGACAGGACTCCTTACCAAACTTGTTAAATACTAGATGCATTCTATTTGGCTATCAAACTCAGTGCCAACAGGCAGAGGCAGTACCATAAATGAATTAAGTGGCCAGGACTGGGGAAGAAACTGGGAATGGGAACCCTGTCCAGTTACTCACCTCTAGTCAATTGTGACCATGGAGGAATTTGGGTGCAGGATAATAGCAAAGATATTTTATTTTCTCCTCAAAATCCAGAAGCCCAGATTTTATGTTACAATAGATGGTTTTTGTTTCAATTAAAACAATGCACAACACTAAACAGGCTGAACTAAAATGTCAAATGGAACATGTGTGCAGAGACTGATCTAGACCACAGATCACAGGTTTAACCACCACCCCAAATCTTGGTTTTATGTTAAAGCGTGAGAGAAACTGCATTTCTCTTCAACATAAAAGACCAAGGAAGCAAATAAAAACTGCCAACACAAAACCAGTCATTACTGCGGTAAAGAATGAATGCCTCCTTCCTGACTAAGGGACCCCAGTCCAGGAGGCAGAGACAACAGCCCTGTGCTCACTCTCGGTTTACTGGTCTCTCCGGGGCTCTTGGTCACTCGCTCCACGGCTACGGCTCCATGCTCCTTGGCACCTTTAAAGAGATCATCCACCAGCTCGTTGGGACTTTTCTTCCGGGGAGGTCCAACAATCTGCTGTCCACTTCTCTCTGAACCCCCAGCATAAAACCTGGGCAGAAAATACACCTATAACACCAAATGTCCTTGGAAAACACAAACAGAGCATGCAACAGGCTTTGGGTTAGGAGCCAGGCACACTAAGGTGAAGGGCACAGTGCCCATCTGTGGGAACTTACTGTCTAGTTGGAGACATTTGTAAGGATGCAAGCAAGTTTAATGCAGTATGAGCAGCAACAGAAGTCAGTGAAGGGCACATTGGGAGCTCTGAGCTGTGGGGTCATCCTAGAAGAGGTGCTGTCTTCTGGGCTGAGTTTATCAGATGACCCGATTTGGAGGAGGGCATTCCAGGCATCCATGGCAATATGTCAGCAGAGCAGAATCCCAACTGGGACTCTCTATCAGGTGGCTAGGAGATAGCTATTCTTCTCCAGAAGGTAGCCACTACAGTTAGTCTGAAGCAGCTACCACTAGTTGCTAGGGTTAATGGCTTCAGTGATGTGGTTAGTAGAAACAGCTAAGCTCCAGTCCTGACCCTGCCACTGTGTGACTCTGGGCAATCCAGTGTACTGCTCAATACCTCACTTTCTTGTCTTTGAAATGGGAGGGAAGGACCATGCCCTACCTACCTGCTCCTTAAGTCAGAGCCATGAGGTTCAAATCAGCGGATGTATGCAAAAGAACAAGCAAAGAGTAATGCACACATGTAAGGTGGTGTGATCTGGCAGCACAGGCTCATCCAAGCCTGACCTCATCCTACATTGGGGGTACTGAGGAGAGGGCAATGGAGACCACTGCAGAGGCTCCAATCTCAAGTACAAGTCCTAAGACACCCACATTGGCCTTTACAATGGCTGAGCATTGCTTGAGATTCAGTCAGCACTAGGATCTGAAAACCAGTTGTCACACAGTCTGGCCAGCTGCCTCCTTATCATTCCTACTGACCAACACCTCTTGAGAGAGGAAGAATTGAGAACCTGTAAAAAAAAAATAGCCCTAGCCTTCTACTTCCTGACAGTCACCCACCAGGTGTGAGGCAAAGCCACAGCCTTTGGTGGAGACAGCATCAGTAAGTAGTTTCTGGTCTGTAATGCTGCCAGGCCATGGAAGTAGTGGGATGTGAACTAAAGGCAAGCTATCACATGGAGGACGGGTCATTTAGGACCTGGGCATCACATTTGTGATGGTACTGCTTTTCACTCAAGGAGTAGAAATCCCTAAATGAACGTTTACTCCTAGACCTTTACCTAAAAGGTAGGCTTGGAGGCAGTGGGGAGGTCACAATATGGATGCAAATAGAGCAGAGGGTGTGCAGTTTCTCAGTGCACTCCCCAAAGAATGACCAAGATAAAGTAACTGCCTTTCCATGATGGTAATTATGCAGTGTTCCTCAGGAACATTTCACAGACCAAGGCAGATCCCATGGAGAAGCAAACCTGGTAAAATGAGACTAGAGCTGTTCATTCCAGGTAGATGAATGGACTGTAAGGATTTTATTAAGGGATCTCAAAGGCCTACCTTAAGAACTAGGAGCCTGTGGATATCGATCTCTAGAAACTATTTTAACAATCTAAAACATGTTCTGAGATTAATACAGAGATGCTCACAGCTTTGGAATTTACAGTAGTAAAATAATGGAAACAATTTAAGCATTGGACTTTTCATATAATGGGTTATTTAAACCACTGAATATGCTTATGAGGAACTTTAAATGACATGGATATAACATTAGGATGTAACATTAATCCACAAAACAAGTTATTTGTCACCATGTAAAATATATACATAAAAGTATATTTATACACAGAACTAAGATGAAATGGAAATAGGCCAAAATGGTAACTATAATTACCAAAGGGTAGATGGATGAATGTTACACTTTTTCATCACACTATCATGTATTCTCTACAATGGGCACAAATTAATTTTACAGTAAAATTCTTACAGATGAGAAAAATGTGTGTTGTGTATTTATGTGTATGGGGGGAACATGAGTACACGCCTTCTATTGTTAATTACATGGATATCTTGCTTTTTTAATTGAAAGGAAAAAGCAGGAAAGAAATACACCAAAGTATTACTGACAGTCTTAATTATGAATTACTTCTCTTCCTGTAATGATTTTTTTCCTTTCTCCCATGTTTCTCAATAAATACATGTTACTCTGCTAACTGAAAACAAAGCAAAAGAGCAAAAAAAAAAAAAACAACAACAAGAAACAACACCCCAGAGTGCCACAAAAGAAACAAACATGGTAACAGGGAGCAGGGGTCATGCCCAGATTACTGGCTGTTCCTAGTGCACCCAGATTAGTCCACACCAGAAGCTGAGCACAATGACCAGACTCTGCTCTAGGTGAACTGCACATGAACTATGCTCTCCTGTCACACACTTACCTCTGGCCCTCTTCCTCCTCCTCCTCCTCGTCTTGGTCATGAATAAGGTCTCTGAAGGATGTCACCCTGTTATCACTGGAGACACAAAAAGGAGCAAAATGATTTCAAAAGGTGTTAAAGATTAATAACCCAATGTCAACTGCTAGAGAGTTAAGGGCAGACTGGGAGTAGATTGGGGGGGGGGGGGGAGGCAGGAAGAGGATGTGTGCGGAATAAGGTTAAGTTCCCAAAGTTTATAGCAAAATCATGTGGTTTCTCCCCACCCTCGACTTCTCTGAAAGGTCACACAAAACTGATAGTAAATTAGAAAGTGCTATTATGAGGTAAAATGGAATCTACTTCAAGATTTCCTGGGTGGGGAGGTGTGTGTGTGTGCGGGGGATAGAAACAAAGAGGTTTTTATTAGTTCAACAACTTACTACTGGGTAGCTACTTCTGTCACTGAAGTGTTAAACACTGAGGGAGTGCCTCTATGTCAGGTACTCAACTAGCTGTTAGATGATGAGATGATGAGACACAGTTCCTATTCTTGAGATGCTTACAGATGGGCCAGGAGACCATGCACTAACTGCTGTGCAGCAGGGCTAAGAAAAGGAAAGCACACAGGCTATGCAAAGCAGAGTTTCTTAATCCCAACAGGGTAAGGATGGGCGATAAGAAGAAAGGTTTCCCAGAAAAACACGGTATTTGGACTGAGTAGATGGTCAGTCAGGGAGATGGAGGGTGGTGGGACATTAGAGGAAAGTTGCATATATTGCATACCACACTAGAGGAAGGACAAGTAGTCAAGAAGCAAGAAGGCAATGAGTGTGTGGTGGCAGCACTTACCTCCTGCTGCTGCAAGCTAGCCATGAAAAAGTAGTTATCAGGAATACTTAATTTATTATTTACTATTTTACTATTTAAGGAGCTCTGGCAGTATAGTGGTTATGAGTTGGGCTGCTAATCTCAGACAGTAGCTTGAAACTACCAGCAGTTTTGCGGGAGAAAGATGAAGCTTTCTGCTCTTGTAACCCCTATACAGAGTTGCTATGAGTCAGAACTGACTCCACGGACCATAACCACCACCACCATTTTACTATTTATTAGGAATAGAAGCAGTATTGTGTGGGGCGCTGAGGGGCGGGCACAACTAACAGTGGGTGTGAAGGGGGCTAACTCTTCTGTCCTGTGAGGCTAATTAATGCCAAATCAATTGTTTCTGATGACACAGATAGTTCAGCATTTGACAATTAGCTGAAAGGTTGGGCAGACAGAATCCAGTCAAGGTGCCCTGAAAGGTCACAGCCTTGATAAGTCTATGGATCAGGTCTACTCTGCACACAAGCGTTATCGCCATGAGTGGCGAGCAATTTGACCGTAATTAACAGCAACAGGGCACTCACCATTTCACCAGTCTCTCCAAGTAAGTCTGGGACATGCTGAGTAGTTACTTGGGATTGTTATGTGCCAACAACTCGGTTCCAACCCATACTGACCGTGTATAGGGTTTCCAAGGAGCAGCGGGAGAGCTTGAACTGCAACCTGTGGTTCAAAATGACTTTGCATTCCAGCACATTAGCCCATAGTGCCATACCAGGACTCCTCTATTTGGGATAGGCTAACCTGTTAAACACCTTCAAACACAGAAGGCACACATGCTTGAGTGGATCACTTGTTCTGAAGTACATACATCCAGATTCTGACAATATCTACCACAGACTTTGGGGTTCACTCCAAGGTTACTTACTGCTGTAAAGCTGATTTGGACTCATGCTAATTTTGTAGGACAGAGCAGAATTGCCCCATAGGGTTATCAGATTACAACATTGTTCTCCCACTGAGTAGCTGGTGGGTTGGAAACACTGACCTTTTGATTGGTATTTTCAAAATTACTGAGCTCTTTAACCCTTGTGCCACCAGGGCTCCTAAGTGTCCATTAACCTAACTCACTCACTGCCACAGTGTTGATTCTGACTCACAGCACCCTATCTAGGGTTTATTAGGCTGCACATCTTTATAGGAACACAAAGTATCATCTTTCACCCATGGAGTACCCATTGAATTTAAACGGCCAAACTTGTGGTTTGCAGTCCAGTGCTTATCCTTCAGCGCCACTAGGGCTCCTTAGGTGTCCATTGTTATTATTAAGTGCCATCAAGTCAGCTCCAATCCATAGCGACCCCATACAGGGTTTCTGAGGAGCAGCTGGTGGGTTTGAACTGTCAACTCTGTGGTTAGCAATCCAGTGCTGATCTTATAGAGCCCTACCAGGTACCCATTTTTTGGTTCAAATCTCAACTGTGCCTACTAATTTGAGATCATTCATATGTTAATTAAGTCTTCATGGCCTCATATGTAAATAGGGACAATCACAGCTCCTGCCTCATGGCTGTCTGAAACCTTCTGCAGTGTGAGGCACAATTAACTACTACTTTTGAGCAGTAATTCTCAAAAGTGTGGTTCTTGAATCAGGAGTATCAGTGTTACCTGAAAACTTGTAATAAAAGCAAACTATCTGGCCCTACGTCAAGACTTCCTGAATGAGAGACTATGGGAACAGGTCCCAGCAATCTGTGTTTTAAGGACTGCTCCAGGTAATCCATAGGAGCTCTGGTAGCACAGTGGTTACGAATCGGGCTGCAAATTACAAGGTCAGCAGTTCGAAACTACCAGCTGTTCCGCAGGAGAAGGATGAGGCTTTCTGCTCCCGTAAAGATTTACAGCCTCAGAAACCCTGTGCAGGGTCGCTATGAGTCGGAACCGACTCCACGGCTCATAACCACCACCACCACCAGGTAATTCCAGACCTATACTCAAGTGTGGAAACACTGCTCTGGAGTAATTACAAATGTCAAAATACTTTGTCTTATGGCTTCTACAGATTAACAAAACGTTGCAGAAATTTCTTTTTGGCATCAAAATTGTACATAGTACCTGAAGGAGTACAAAAGTCCTTAGCTTACTTTTCTGTTTTTAATATGATTACTTTAACTTTATGACAATGTCTCTATGATGATGGAATATGATGTACCTGCACAGTCCAATACAGAAAGTCACGGGCTACATGTGACTGCTGAGCATTTTAGATGCTGCTAGTGTGAAGAAAAAGCTGCTTCTTTTATTTATCTTAATTAACTTATACACTCATGCAAGGTTCATGGTTACCATGCTAGATAGTGCAGCTCTAAAGAGCAAGACAGTAATGGTTCCTAAAATTCTCAGAACATACACTTTGTGCTGAAAGGAAAGAAAAGGAAGAAATTAGCAACTACTATATTAATCCTGTGCTGGGTACAGGGGTGGAAGGGTCACATGGGAGAGCAGCAGCAGCTTTGGGCTCAGACAGATTCGGGATTCAATGTGCCCTAACGGTAGCTGTCAGTTACTCACCCTTTCTAAGTCTTAGCAGCCTGTGAAATGGTGAGCGCTCAACCTACTCCCAAAGCCATTGAGAAGTTCAGAGAAAAGACAGCGAGAACATCTGGCAAAGCTGGACAGATGGTTATGCTCCTGAAAATAGTCCTCTCCTTCGAGGAATTTCCAAAATACAAAGGTAAGTGTCAGGAAAATAGTTTCAAGTGAACACAGAAGAGATATCTTTCCATATTACATAGACATGGGCCAAAGAAGTGAATGAATGATAGTTGTGGCTACTGTTCTGGTGAACAAGACTGTGGCGAGACATATCTAAACCTGGAAGATACTCAGGGATCTGGATGGGTAGAAGCAAGAGAGGACATGTCCTGACAGATGAGAGGAACAAACACAATACGAAAACCAAAAATAAGGCATCATTGGAATATTGATTCCAACAATTTGGTTGAAACAAAGAATTCAAGACATGAGGAAAAGGAGTATGACTAGGAGTACAGGTTCAGCGCAAACTCTAGAGGCCTAAAATGGCTACAGGGAGAGGCAGTACACAGGGCTGGCTGAGCTAGATGCTGGAAGCAGAAGCAAACTTTCATTTAAACCTGTTTTACTAACTGTGTGACCTTGGAAAGATCTCTTGTGTAATATGAATAACGACACTACCCACCTCAAAGGGTTGTTGTGAGGACCTAGCCCCTGTTAAGTGCTCAACTGATAATGGGTATTATTGAGGAGTTTACAGACTTTCACCTATAGCAAGAATTAACTTTTTTCTGTCTCAGAGTTCACTGATAATCTGGTAAACGCTATCTATGGACTCTGCCAGGAAAGATACTTGTGATAGGCACACAAAATTTTGCCTCTATTTCAGATCATTTACAGACCAACTCAAGTCCGTTCTATAGACTACCCTCTAAAATTTCAGGGGTCCTACATTAAGAACCCATTTTAGAGTCAAAAGGAGCTCACTGATAGAGAGCTGGTAGCATAGTGGTTATGAATAGGGCTGTTATCCTCAGGGTCAGCCATTCGAAACTACCAGCTGTTCCAAGGGAGAATGATGAGGCTTTCTGCTCCCGAAAAGATTTACAACCTCGGATACCTTGTACAGGGTCACTGAGTTGGAACCGACTCCACGGCACATAACCACCACCACCATGTGGCAAGAGTGCTGACACGGACAGGTAGTTAGGAAAATCATAACTGGAATAGGGAAGTCCCGTATCAGACTGTGTCCACAACATTCAGGCAAAGTAGGCCCAACCCCACAAAGAAGTGTCAAGTGCTAGGCCAAGTTTGGCTTCTTCTGACAATACAGTCAGCCTTTTGGTGAGGGACAAGGACAATGAAGTAACCAACGTTGTCCTCTCTCCCCTTTCTTAGTGCTAAACTCTCGTATTTCCTTGATTCTTTTACTTTTATGTCTATTTCTTAAATATATGCACTTTTGTGGACTAATTCAGAAAATACATAAGAATGGGGAGGATGAGAATAAAAGCTAAGAATAACAAAATGACAATAAACCAAAACCAAACCCACTGCCACTGAGTTGATTCTGACTCACAGTGACCCTATACAGTTTCTGACTGTAAATCTTTATGGGAGCAGGCAGCCTTTTTCTCCTGCTGGTGGATTTGAACCCCTGACCTTGTGGTTACCAGGGGACCTTAAAAAACAAACAGAAAAAACATACCATTTATTGTAGTCTAGGGACTGTACAGAGTGCTGATGTGGAGCTGTAGGATAAGCACTGGAATACTAACTACAAGGTTGGCAGTTCAAACTCACCAGTCACTCCTTAGAAAGTTTACATAGGGTTGCTATGAGTTGGAACTAACTCGATGGCATGTTCTACCAACAATAAGGACTTTAAGGAGTAAATACATGACATACATTAGCATCCCACAGTAACCTGGACATGTAAGAGACTCACATACTAGGAAGTCGGGCATCTCTACCAGCAGCTGCAGGAAGAGCCATTACCCCAACAACCATGTCCCAGGCAGTGCATCCCAATGTGCCATCACTGACATTTCATGAACTAAGTGTTTGTGAGTGACTGAAAGATTCCTTGTCTGTTACTTTTTTCCTCTGGAGATGGGAGGTAGAGGAAGCAGTTAAAGGAAGTAAAAGGGTCTGGGGTTAGTATTCGTTCTTCAAAGGGAGGAAATACAGTTTAAACTTCAGATGCTCCCAAAGAGAAATGATATACCTCTTTACTAGCAAAGACTCTCTCTCTCTCTTCTTTCTTTCTTCCTTTCTCTTTCCTTTCCTTCCTTCCTTCCTTCCTTCCTCCCTCCCTCTCTCTCTCTCTTTCCTTCCTTCCTATCTTTCTCTTTCCTTCCTATCTATCTATCTATCTATCTATCTATCTATCTATCTATCTATCTATCTATCTATCTATCATCTATCTATCTATCAATCATCTATCTAATCTAATCTATGTGGCTACAACATATACCAGAGGGTAGAAATAAATTAGGCTCCAGGAGAAAAGGAAAGTCTAATTCATACACATTTGCAGTAGAGACCCTGGCTGTCTTCTGGAAGACCAATACGGTCCCACTCTGTAGACTACCCCAGTACTGATCTGTCACAGGGACAGAGGAGCAGGAAGCAGGGGGGGATACGACCAGGAATGCCAAATGGCATCATAAAGGTTAGCACAGCTCCACCTAATAAGGTTTCTCTATTCAACTTGGGAATGGGAAGGTTACACAGGTTAACCTTTTCCAAGACGTCTCAGACTTCTTAGAGTGTAACAGGCATCCTAAAAATATTGTTGTTGTTGTTAAGTGCTGTGGAGTCCGTTCCGATTCATAGCAACCCTGCACAGGGTTTCCGAGGCTGTAAATCTTTACAGGAGCAGTAAGCCTCATCTTTCTCCCATGGAACAGCTGATAGTTTCGAATTGCTGACCCTGAGGTTAGCAGCCTAACTTCTGACTTCTACAGCATTCATGGAAGGAAGTTTTTCAGTTTCTAATTGAAAACTGGCAGAGATTGCATTTACTCCTTCCATTTCAGCACCAAGCCCACCACCCATCCACTGCTGTTGAGATGATTCTGACTCACAGCAACCCTATAGGATAAAGTAGGACTACTCTACCGAGTTCTCAAGATTCTCAATCTTTACAGGAGCAGCCTCATCTTTGCAGCTAATGGGTTTGAACTGCTGGCCTGCGGCTGACACTGCAACATTTAACCCACTATGCCAACAGGGTCCCTTTCATAAACAAAAGCCTCTCAAGATTTCTTAAAAGTAGGTTCTGTAGCTTTCCCCAGGATTGAATCATAAACCACATCCAGGGAAGTCATGTGTATCTCTACAGGAAATGAAGGAGTCTTTCAGGGACTTACTATCCACCACCTAACTCTTAACTTTCCCACTCAAATCCACAGGTCCACACTCCCCCAGGCCTAACTCCTTTATCAAGCCAGATAATAGCTCCTTGTTACTGCTGGAAGCACATGCATGTAGCAATAACTGCAGCTGGCTCTTACCTGGGGGCTGTGCCTCTGGATACTGAACTGGGGGTTGGCTGCGAAATGGTCACGATGTCTTCATCTCCTCCGTCCTCATAAAAGCTTGCTAGGGCGATCTGAAACAGAGGTAGCACCTTGGGATCCTTATACAGACCATCACCTAACATACAACTCCTGTGAGCACAAAGGACAAAATACACAGGCATAGCCCTCATTTATAAGGTAGTCATAGAAAATTAGACCAATAGTCAACAGCCCAATTATTACTAGTCTTCACATCAGCTGAAACAAACTTCACCCACTTAGAGGAAAAGAAAGCAAAAGAGAGATTTGGGACAGCAGAACCTTCCATTGCTCCCCCCCCCCCGGTAACGTAGTGGTTACAAGTCAGGCTGCCTACCTCAAGGTCAGCAGTTCGAAACTACCAGCGGTTCCATGGGAGAAAGATGAGGCACTCTGCTCCCGTAAAGATTTACAGCCTCGGAAACTCTGTGCAGCATCACTATGAGTCGGAACTGACCCCATGGTACTTAACAACAACAATTCTTTTTATGGAGTCCTGGTGTGGCACTGTGGGCTTATGTGTGAGACTGCAAAGTTATTTGAACTGCAAGGTCAGTGGTTCAAACTCACCAGTCGCTCCTTGGAAACCCTATACAGGGTCGCTATGGGTCGGAACCAACTCAACGGCACTTAACAACAACAATTCTTTTTATATGTAATGTAATCCAATTAAAAGAAGCTCTGGTAGCGTAGTGGTTATGAATCGGGCTGCTAACCTCAGGGTCAGGAGTTCAAAACTACCAGCTGTTCCACGGGAGAAAGATGAGGCTTTCTGCTCCTGTAAAGATTTACAGCCTCGGAAACCCTATATAGGGTCGCCATGAGTTGGAAAAGACTCCATGGCACATAACAACAACAAATAGTCCAATTAAAGAGTAAGCTCTGGTAGCGTAGTGGTTACGAATCGGGCTGCAAACCTCAAGGTCAGCAGTTTGAAACTACCAGCTGCTCTGCGGGAGAAAGATGAGGCGTTCTGCTCCCGTAAAGATTAACAGCCTTGGAAACCCTGTGCAGGGTCACTATGAGTTGGAACCGACTCCACGGCACATAACAACAACAACCTTTATTAAGCATATACTTATGTAACAGGATGTTCTGAATGCTTTACATGTACTAAATTCATTTAATCTTCACAGAACCCTACATGATTAGTACTATTACCATCTCATTTTAAAACCAATACAGATGCACTGAGAAGTGAGAAACTACTCAAAGTCACAGAGCTGATACGGAGTGGGGACAGAAATCTACCCTAGACAGTTTGCTTAGGGCCCTCACTCATACCTTCTGTTATTGTCACAAGTCAGGAACTATAGATCAGCCCAGGTTGCTACTTTTACTTTCTCTCTGAGGTCCAGTTTCTGAATCTGTGAAAACCAGACTCTAGTCCCAACAGCCTCCCATACTGGATGAGATGATATACACTAAGATTTACAGACAGCTATGCTTTAGTACCATCACTCGTTTATTAGTGTGTCATACTGTGGTGGCTTTTGTGTTGCTATGATCCTGGAAGCTATGGCCGCGGGTATTTAAAATACAAGCAGGGTCACCCACAGTGGACAGGTTGCAGCTGAGCTTCCAGAGTGGACAGTTTAGGAAAGACAGACTACTTCATTAAGAATCAGAACACAGGATGTATGAAGTATGAATCTAAGAAAATCAGAAGTTGTTAATAATGAAACAGAATGCATAAACCTCAATATCCTAGGCATTAATGAGCTGAAATGGGCTGGTATTGGCCATTTTGAATCTGACAATCACATGGTTTACTATGCCAGGAATGACAAATTCTACAGGAATGGTATCACATTCATCATCCAAAAGAACATATCAAGATCTGTCTTGAAATACAACTCTGTTTGTGATAAGATAATATCCATATAATTACAAGGTAAACCAGTTACTACTATTATTATTTAAATTTACGTACCACCCACTAAGCAAGTGATGATGAAACTGAAGAATTCTACCAACTTCTTTGGGAATCCTGGTGTGGCACTGAATGTTAATGCACTGGATTGTAAAGTCGGTTGAACTGCAAGGTTCAAACTCACCAGTCGCTCCTTGGAAACCCTATATAGGCTCGATAGGAGTTGGAACAGACTTGGCGGCACTTAACAACAACCAACTTCTTCAGTCTGAAAGTGATCAAACATGCAATCAAGATGTATTTATAATTAATGATTGGAATGCAAAGGTGGGAAATAAAAAAGTATCAGTAGTTGGAAAATATGGCTGTGGTGACAGAAACGATACTGGAGATTGTATGATAGAATTTTGCAAGACCAATGACTGCTTCATTGCAAATACCTTTTTAAAATAACACAAAAGACTACAAACATAGACCTCATCAGATAGAATACACAAAAATCAAATTGATTACATCTGTGGAAAGAGATGGCAGATAAGCTCTATATCAGCCGAAACAAGGCCAGGGGCTGACTGTAGAACAGACCATCAATTGTCCATATGCAAGTTCAGACTGAAGCTGAAGAACAAGAAAGCAAAAGGTAATTAAGAAGACAAGAAAGAAGGAAAAGACCAAAATGGATGTCAGAAGAGACTCTGAAACTTGCTTTCCAGCATGGAGATGCTAAAGTAAATGGAAGAAGTGAGGAAGACCAAGAGCTGAACAGAAAATTTCAAAGGTCAGCTCGAGAAGAAAAAGTCAATTATAACAAAATG
>NW_006408557.1:22663110-22685254 GCF_000296735.1 Chrysochloris asiatica
GTCAGCAGTTCGAAACTACCAACTGCTCCGCAGGAGAAGGATGAGGCTTTCTGCTCCCGTAAAGATTTACAGCCTCAGAAACCCTGTGCAGGGTCGCTATGAGTCGGAACCGACTCCACGGCTCATAACCACCACCACCACCAGGTAATTCCAGACCTATACTCAAGTGTGGAAACACTGCTCTGGAGTAATTACAAATGTCAAAATACTTTGTCTTATGGCTTCTACAGATTAACAAAACGTTGCAGAAATTTCTTTTTGGCATCAAAATTGTACATAGTACCTGAAGGAGTACAAAAGTCCTTAGCTTACTTTTCTGTTTTTAATATGATTACTTTAACTTTATGACAATGTCTCTATGATGATGGAATATGATGTACCTGCACAGTCCAATACAGAAAGTCACGGGCTACATGTGACTGCTGAGCATTTTAGATGCTGCTAGTGTGAAGAAAAAGCTGCTTCTTTTATTTATCTTAATTAACTTATACACTCATGCAAGGTTCATGGTTACCATGCTAGATAGTGCAGCTCTAAAGAGCAAGACAGTAATGGTTCCTAAAATTCTCAGAACATACACTTTGTGCTGAAAGGAAAGAAAAGGAAGAAATTAGCAACTACTATATTAATCCTGTGCTGGGTACAGGGGTGGAAGGGTCACATGGGAGAGCAGCAGCAGCTTTGGGCTCAGACAGATTCGGGATTCAATGTGCCCTAACGGTAGCTGTCAGTTACTCACCCTTTCTAAGTCTTAGCAGCCTGTGAAATGGTGAGCGCTCAACCTACTCCCAAAGCCATTGAGAAGTTCAGAGAAAAGACAGCGAGAACATCTGGCAAAGCTGGACAGATGGTTATGCTCCTGAAAATAGTCCTCTCCTTCGAGGAATTTCCAAAATACAAAGGTAAGTGTCAGGAAAATAGTTTCAAGTGAACACAGAAGAGATATCTTTCCATATTACATAGACATGGGCCAAAGAAGTGAATGAATGATAGTTGTGGCTACTGTTCTGGTGAACAAGACTGTGGCGAGACATATCTAAACCTGGAAGATACTCAGGGATCTGGATGGGTAGAAGCAAGAGAGGACATGTCCTGACAGATGAGAGGAACAAACACAATACGAAAACCAAAAATAAGGCATCATTGGAATATTGATTCCAACAATTTGGTTGAAACAAAGAATTCAAGACATGAGGAAAAGGAGTATGACTAGGAGTACAGGTTCAGCGCAAACTCTAGAGGCCTAAAATGGCTACAGGGAGAGGCAGTACACAGGGCTGGCTGAGCTAGATGCTGGAAGCAGAAGCAAACTTTCATTTAAACCTGTTTTACTAACTGTGTGACCTTGGAAAGATCTCTTGTGTAATATGAATAACGACACTACCCACCTCAAAGGGTTGTTGTGAGGACCTAGCCCCTGTTAAGTGCTCAACTGATAATGGGTATTATTGAGGAGTTTACAGACTTTCACCTATAGCAAGAATTAACTTTTTTCTGTCTCAGAGTTCACTGATAATCTGGTAAACGCTATCTATGGACTCTGCCAGGAAAGATACTTGTGATAGGCACACAAAATTTTGCCTCTATTTCAGATCATTTACAGACCAACTCAAGTCCGTTCTATAGACTACCCTCTAAAATTTCAGGGGTCCTACATTAAGAACCCATTTTAGAGTCAAAAGGAGCTCACTGATAGAGAGCTGGTAGCATAGTGGTTATGAATAGGGCTGTTATCCTCAGGGTCAGCCATTCGAAACTACCAGCTGTTCCAAGGGAGAATGATGAGGCTTTCTGCTCCCGAAAAGATTTACAACCTCGGATACCTTGTACAGGGTCACTGAGTTGGAACCGACTCCACGGCACATAACCACCACCACCATGTGGCAAGAGTGCTGACACGGACAGGTAGTTAGGAAAATCATAACTGGAATAGGGAAGTCCCGTATCAGACTGTGTCCACAACATTCAGGCAAAGTAGGCCCAACCCCACAAAGAAGTGTCAAGTGCTAGGCCAAGTTTGGCTTCTTCTGACAATACAGTCAGCCTTTTGGTGAGGGACAAGGACAATGAAGTAACCAACGTTGTCCTCTCTCCCCTTTCTTAGTGCTAAACTCTCGTATTTCCTTGATTCTTTTACTTTTATGTCTATTTCTTAAATATATGCACTTTTGTGGACTAATTCAGAAAATACATAAGAATGGGGAGGATGAGAATAAAAGCTAAGAATAACAAAATGACAATAAACCAAAACCAAACCCACTGCCACTGAGTTGATTCTGACTCACAGTGACCCTATACAGTTTCTGACTGTAAATCTTTATGGGAGCAGGCAGCCTTTTTCTCCTGCTGGTGGATTTGAACCCCTGACCTTGTGGTTACCAGGGGACCTTAAAAAACAAACAGAAAAAACATACCATTTATTGTAGTCTAGGGACTGTACAGAGTGCTGATGTGGAGCTGTAGGATAAGCACTGGAATACTAACTACAAGGTTGGCAGTTCAAACTCACCAGTCACTCCTTAGAAAGTTTACATAGGGTTGCTATGAGTTGGAACTAACTCGATGGCATGTTCTACCAACAATAAGGACTTTAAGGAGTAAATACATGACATACATTAGCATCCCACAGTAACCTGGACATGTAAGAGACTCACATACTAGGAAGTCGGGCATCTCTACCAGCAGCTGCAGGAAGAGCCATTACCCCAACAACCATGTCCCAGGCAGTGCATCCCAATGTGCCATCACTGACATTTCATGAACTAAGTGTTTGTGAGTGACTGAAAGATTCCTTGTCTGTTACTTTTTTCCTCTGGAGATGGGAGGTAGAGGAAGCAGTTAAAGGAAGTAAAAGGGTCTGGGGTTAGTATTCGTTCTTCAAAGGGAGGAAATACAGTTTAAACTTCAGATGCTCCCAAAGAGAAATGATATACCTCTTTACTAGCAAAGACTCTCTCTCTCTCTTCTTTCTTTCTTCCTTTCTCTTTCCTTTCCTTCCTTCCTTCCTTCCTTCCTCCCTCCCTCTCTCTCTCTCTTTCCTTCCTTCCTATCTTTCTCTTTCCTTCCTATCTATCTATCTATCTATCTATCTATCTATCTATCTATCTATCTATCTATCTATCTATCATCTATCTATCTATCAATCATCTATCTAATCTAATCTATGTGGCTACAACATATACCAGAGGGTAGAAATAAATTAGGCTCCAGGAGAAAAGGAAAGTCTAATTCATACACATTTGCAGTAGAGACCCTGGCTGTCTTCTGGAAGACCAATACGGTCCCACTCTGTAGACTACCCCAGTACTGATCTGTCACAGGGACAGAGGAGCAGGAAGCAGGGGGGGATACGACCAGGAATGCCAAATGGCATCATAAAGGTTAGCACAGCTCCACCTAATAAGGTTTCTCTATTCAACTTGGGAATGGGAAGGTTACACAGGTTAACCTTTTCCAAGACGTCTCAGACTTCTTAGAGTGTAACAGGCATCCTAAAAATATTGTTGTTGTTGTTAAGTGCTGTGGAGTCCGTTCCGATTCATAGCAACCCTGCACAGGGTTTCCGAGGCTGTAAATCTTTACAGGAGCAGTAAGCCTCATCTTTCTCCCATGGAACAGCTGATAGTTTCGAATTGCTGACCCTGAGGTTAGCAGCCTAACTTCTGACTTCTACAGCATTCATGGAAGGAAGTTTTTCAGTTTCTAATTGAAAACTGGCAGAGATTGCATTTACTCCTTCCATTTCAGCACCAAGCCCACCACCCATCCACTGCTGTTGAGATGATTCTGACTCACAGCAACCCTATAGGATAAAGTAGGACTACTCTACCGAGTTCTCAAGATTCTCAATCTTTACAGGAGCAGCCTCATCTTTGCAGCTAATGGGTTTGAACTGCTGGCCTGCGGCTGACACTGCAACATTTAACCCACTATGCCAACAGGGTCCCTTTCATAAACAAAAGCCTCTCAAGATTTCTTAAAAGTAGGTTCTGTAGCTTTCCCCAGGATTGAATCATAAACCACATCCAGGGAAGTCATGTGTATCTCTACAGGAAATGAAGGAGTCTTTCAGGGACTTACTATCCACCACCTAACTCTTAACTTTCCCACTCAAATCCACAGGTCCACACTCCCCCAGGCCTAACTCCTTTATCAAGCCAGATAATAGCTCCTTGTTACTGCTGGAAGCACATGCATGTAGCAATAACTGCAGCTGGCTCTTACCTGGGGGCTGTGCCTCTGGATACTGAACTGGGGGTTGGCTGCGAAATGGTCACGATGTCTTCATCTCCTCCGTCCTCATAAAAGCTTGCTAGGGCGATCTGAAACAGAGGTAGCACCTTGGGATCCTTATACAGACCATCACCTAACATACAACTCCTGTGAGCACAAAGGACAAAATACACAGGCATAGCCCTCATTTATAAGGTAGTCATAGAAAATTAGACCAATAGTCAACAGCCCAATTATTACTAGTCTTCACATCAGCTGAAACAAACTTCACCCACTTAGAGGAAAAGAAAGCAAAAGAGAGATTTGGGACAGCAGAACCTTCCATTGCTCCCCCCCCCCCGGTAACGTAGTGGTTACAAGTCAGGCTGCCTACCTCAAGGTCAGCAGTTCGAAACTACCAGCGGTTCCATGGGAGAAAGATGAGGCACTCTGCTCCCGTAAAGATTTACAGCCTCGGAAACTCTGTGCAGCATCACTATGAGTCGGAACTGACCCCATGGTACTTAACAACAACAATTCTTTTTATGGAGTCCTGGTGTGGCACTGTGGGCTTATGTGTGAGACTGCAAAGTTATTTGAACTGCAAGGTCAGTGGTTCAAACTCACCAGTCGCTCCTTGGAAACCCTATACAGGGTCGCTATGGGTCGGAACCAACTCAACGGCACTTAACAACAACAATTCTTTTTATATGTAATGTAATCCAATTAAAAGAAGCTCTGGTAGCGTAGTGGTTATGAATCGGGCTGCTAACCTCAGGGTCAGGAGTTCAAAACTACCAGCTGTTCCACGGGAGAAAGATGAGGCTTTCTGCTCCTGTAAAGATTTACAGCCTCGGAAACCCTATATAGGGTCGCCATGAGTTGGAAAAGACTCCATGGCACATAACAACAACAAATAGTCCAATTAAAGAGTAAGCTCTGGTAGCGTAGTGGTTACGAATCGGGCTGCAAACCTCAAGGTCAGCAGTTTGAAACTACCAGCTGCTCTGCGGGAGAAAGATGAGGCGTTCTGCTCCCGTAAAGATTAACAGCCTTGGAAACCCTGTGCAGGGTCACTATGAGTTGGAACCGACTCCACGGCACATAACAACAACAACCTTTATTAAGCATATACTTATGTAACAGGATGTTCTGAATGCTTTACATGTACTAAATTCATTTAATCTTCACAGAACCCTACATGATTAGTACTATTACCATCTCATTTTAAAACCAATACAGATGCACTGAGAAGTGAGAAACTACTCAAAGTCACAGAGCTGATACGGAGTGGGGACAGAAATCTACCCTAGACAGTTTGCTTAGGGCCCTCACTCATACCTTCTGTTATTGTCACAAGTCAGGAACTATAGATCAGCCCAGGTTGCTACTTTTACTTTCTCTCTGAGGTCCAGTTTCTGAATCTGTGAAAACCAGACTCTAGTCCCAACAGCCTCCCATACTGGATGAGATGATATACACTAAGATTTACAGACAGCTATGCTTTAGTACCATCACTCGTTTATTAGTGTGTCATACTGTGGTGGCTTTTGTGTTGCTATGATCCTGGAAGCTATGGCCGCGGGTATTTAAAATACAAGCAGGGTCACCCACAGTGGACAGGTTGCAGCTGAGCTTCCAGAGTGGACAGTTTAGGAAAGACAGACTACTTCATTAAGAATCAGAACACAGGATGTATGAAGTATGAATCTAAGAAAATCAGAAGTTGTTAATAATGAAACAGAATGCATAAACCTCAATATCCTAGGCATTAATGAGCTGAAATGGGCTGGTATTGGCCATTTTGAATCTGACAATCACATGGTTTACTATGCCAGGAATGACAAATTCTACAGGAATGGTATCACATTCATCATCCAAAAGAACATATCAAGATCTGTCTTGAAATACAACTCTGTTTGTGATAAGATAATATCCATATAATTACAAGGTAAACCAGTTACTACTATTATTATTTAAATTTACGTACCACCCACTAAGCAAGTGATGATGAAACTGAAGAATTCTACCAACTTCTTTGGGAATCCTGGTGTGGCACTGAATGTTAATGCACTGGATTGTAAAGTCGGTTGAACTGCAAGGTTCAAACTCACCAGTCGCTCCTTGGAAACCCTATATAGGCTCGATAGGAGTTGGAACAGACTTGGCGGCACTTAACAACAACCAACTTCTTCAGTCTGAAAGTGATCAAACATGCAATCAAGATGTATTTATAATTAATGATTGGAATGCAAAGGTGGGAAATAAAAAAGTATCAGTAGTTGGAAAATATGGCTGTGGTGACAGAAACGATACTGGAGATTGTATGATAGAATTTTGCAAGACCAATGACTGCTTCATTGCAAATACCTTTTTAAAATAACACAAAAGACTACAAACATAGACCTCATCAGATAGAATACACAAAAATCAAATTGATTACATCTGTGGAAAGAGATGGCAGATAAGCTCTATATCAGCCGAAACAAGGCCAGGGGCTGACTGTAGAACAGACCATCAATTGTCCATATGCAAGTTCAGACTGAAGCTGAAGAACAAGAAAGCAAAAGGTAATTAAGAAGACAAGAAAGAAGGAAAAGACCAAAATGGATGTCAGAAGAGACTCTGAAACTTGCTTTCCAGCATGGAGATGCTAAAGTAAATGGAAGAAGTGAGGAAGACCAAGAGCTGAACAGAAAATTTCAAAGGTCAGCTCGAGAAGAAAAAGTCAATTATAACAAAATGTGCAAAGACCTGGAGTTAAAAAACCAAAGGGGAAGAACATGCTCAGCATTTCTCAAGCTGAGGGAACTGAAAAAAAAAAACAAAACAAACAAAAACAAAACCTTATAGCCTCATCTAAGTAAGGATTCTATGAGCAAAGTATTGAAAATGATGCACAAAGCATCAAGAGGATGGAAGGAATACAGTCACTGTACCAAAAAGAAATGGTCAATGTTCAGCCATTTCAAGAGGTAGAATATGATGAAGAACTTATGGTACTGAAGCAAGAAGTCCAAGGTACACTGAAGGCATTGGCAAAAAAACAAGGCTCCAGGAACTAATGGAATACAAATTGAAATCTTTCAACAAACCAATGCGGCACTGGAGGCACTCATTCATCTATGCCAAAAAATTTGAAAGACAACAATCTGGCCAACTGACTGGAAGTACTTATGCCCATTCCAGAGAGGTGACCCAATGGAATGCTTGAATTTTTTCTTTAGTTCCCTCAGCTTGAGAAATGCTGAGTGTGTTCACCCTTTTGGATTCCTAACTCCAGGAATTTGCATATTTTGTTATATTTGACTTTGTCTTCTCGAACTGACCTTTGAAATTTTCTGTTCAGCAATTATTCCTCCTCACTTCTTCCATCTGCTTTAGCATCTCTTCGCCGGAGAGTAAGTTTCAGTGTCTCTTCTAACATCCATTGCGGCTTTTTCCTTCTTTCTTGTCTTCTTAATGTTCTTTTGTTTTTTTTCCTGTATGATGTTCTTGATGTCATTCCACAATTCTTCTGGTTTTTGGTCTTAAATGTCTAATGCATCATATCTGTTCTTCAGATGCTCATTGATATCACATGCAAGTAAAATTTTACTAAAAACAATACAAAAATGGCTGCAACCATACATTGACAGAGAACTTCCAGAAGTCCAAGCCAAATTCAGAAGAGGCCGTGGAGTGAGGAATATCACTGCTGACTTCAGATAGATCTTGGCTGAGAGCAGAGAATGCCAGAAAGATGTTTACCTGTGCTTTATTGAATACGCAAAAGCTTTCAATTGTGTGGATCATGACAAATTATGGATAACACTGTGAAGTATGATTATTCTGCAACACTATAATTGTGCTCACGAGGAACCTATGCATAAACCAAGAGGCAGATGTTTGAATAGAACAAGGGGAATGAACTGTTTAAAATTAGGAAATGTGTGTGCCAAGGTTGTGTTCTTTCACCATACGTATCCAATCTGTATGCTGAGCAAATAATCCAAGAAGCTGGGTTATATGAAAAACAACTTGGCATTAGGATTTGAGGAAGACTCATTAACAACCTGCGATATGCAGATAATACAACTTTGTTGGCTGAAAGTGAGGAGGACTTAAAATACTTACTGCAGATCAAAGACCACAGCCCTCGGTATGGGCTGCACACCTCAATATACAGAAAACAAAAATTCTCACCACGGGACCAATAAATAACATCCATATAAATAAAAGACTGAAGCAGTCAAAGACTTCACTTTGCTCGGATCAACCATCAACACTCATGGAAGCAGCAGCTAAGAAATCAAACGATGTATTGTATTGGGCAAATTGGTAGCACAAGACCTCTTTAAAGTGTTGAAGAGTGAAGATGTCAGTTTGAGGACTAGGATGCACCTGATTCACTCAAGCCACGGTATTTTCAACAATCTCATATGCATGTGAATGTTGGACAGTGAGTATGGAAGACTGTAGAATTGATGCATTTGAGTTATGGTGTTGGAGAATACTGGAAGTGCCACGGACTGTCATGTACTGTGTTGGAAGAAGTACAGCCAAGAGTGCTCCTTGGAAGCCAGGATGGCCAGACTTCATCTCTCATACTTTGGACATATTATCAGAAGGGACCAGTCCCTGTCTGGTAAAGTGGAGGGTCAGAGAAAAAGAGGAAGACCCCAATGCGATGGGTTGGCAGAATGGCAGCAGCAATGGGCTGGGATGTATCAATGATTGTGGGGTTGGTGCAGGAACAGGCAGTGCTTCGTTCTGTTGTGCAGAGAGTAGCTATGAGTTTGTATTGACTCAATGGCACCTAACAACAATATGCCTTAGTAAAAATCACTGTTGTTATTAAATGCTGTTGAGTCAATTCCAAATCAGTTACCCTGTTTAGGGTTTCCGAGAAGCGGATGGTGAGTTTGAACTGCCGGTCTTGTGATTCAAACCCACCTTTCAGTTCAGTGCGTACCCTACAGCACCACACCAGACTCCTTTGGTAACAACGTTGTTTTTGTTAAGTGCTGTTGAGTTGGTTCCAACTCATAGCGACCCTGTCTAGGGTTTCCAAGGAACTGGTGAGTTTGAACCACTGACTAGTGCTTTATTCCACAGCACCATATCAGGACTCCTGTATTAGGAAGAATTTGTTGTTGTTATGTGCCGTGGTTCCGACTCACAGCAACCCTGTACAGGACTTCTGAGGCTGTAAATCTTTAACGGGAGCAGAAAACCTCATCTTGCTCCTGCGGAACAGCTGGAAGTTTCAAACTGCTGACCTTGAGGTTAGCAGTCCGATTCGTAACCACTACGCGACCAGAGACACTGAGGTCTAAAGAGAAGAAGTCCTGGTGTGGCACTGTGGGTTAATGCATCAGACTGCAAAACCGTCTGAACTGCAAGGTCAGCGGTTCAAGCTCACAGCTTCTCCTCGGAAACCCTATACAGGGTCACTATGGACTCGGCAGCACTTAACAACAACAAAGAGAAGACAGTTGTGATTTTGTTCTCCAGGTCATCAGTTGGTTGGGAAGCAGTGTACTGTTGTGGGATACAACCAGTCACTGAGAGACAGTGTGCTACACTGAACTGGGACTCAGGGACTTACATTCAAGTTCTGGTCCTGCCAGGCAAGTCGTGTCATCTGCATGCACCTCACGTACCCCATCGATAAAAAGTAAGACCAGACTGTGTGCTTTTAGATCTTTCAGGAAGAAGCCTTGTTTTGTAACTGTGCCCAGCACATGGGGCTTCACACTTACTGTACAGGGTGATGCCTTACTGAACTCTTCCGTTTGCAAAACAATGTAGAATGGTGGCGTCTGAAGGCTCCACTCAAAACCTGAACCCACTGCTGGCTGTATAACCTTGGGTGTATCTTTTGTCTTCTGAGCTTTTAATTCCTCATCTTTAAAATGGACAAATCTCTACTTCAGTGTTATTAGTATGAAATGAATCATTTATGCAAAGTGTCTGACACATGACAGTTAAGAGCTTGGGCTCTGGAACTGAGTTCAAATTCTACTCCTCCAATGGGAGGCCCTGAGTAAGGTACTTAAGCTACTAAATGTAAAGGTTAAATGCCATAATCCACTTAAAAGTCTGGCTTACATTCAGTAAATATCAGTCATCATCTTCATCACGTACCGAAGACGAGGCTGGCCAAGAACATTTATGCAATTCTTTTTACAATTGGTTATATAGTATCTATTAATAGGCCAGGCATTGTTTTGTTAAGTGCTGGCGAGTCGGTTCTGACTGATAGCGACCCTGAACCGCTGTTCCAACCGAACCGACTTCACAGTCCAGCGCATTAACCCACAGCGCCACACCAGGACTCCAGGTATTGTTTTAGCCACGGGAGTTAAGCAGAGCACAAAATCCCTTACCTCATGGAGCTTATGGGTTAATGTGCTGGATTGTAAAGTTGTTTGAACTGCAAGGTCAGCGGTTCAGGCTCAACAACCGCTCCTTGGAAATTCTACATAGGGTCACTATGGGTCGGAACCGACTCGACGACACATAACAACAACAATCATCCAATAAGTACTTAAAATGGTTTTAGCACTAGTCAACGAACTAGACGGTACACAACATGATACCCATTTTACAAATGAGTTAACGAAGGTGAAAAGGCTCCTTCCGTCCAACCCAGGGGCAGTTACTACCAGCACTTAGGTAGAAGGGAGCGTGGGCCAACTCCTGGGCCCTGCTTTTCCTTCCAACAGTATCCAGCCCCGACTCGGTGGGCAGCCATAAGGCACCCCTCTCCACGCCGGCCGCAGGAGTGCTTAAAGCTAACCCTTAAGAGCGGGCGAGGCAGATGGGGAAACTGAGACTCGGAAAAGCACAAAGGAACCAGGACTGGCCCGCGTTCCCGCACGCATGGATCCGGTGGGCGAGATAAGCAGTCCCGGGACAGAGCCGCGGCCGGAGCTCGGGCCGCAGTCGAGCTGGGATGACTGTGCGCTTCGGCGGCCGCTGGATTGCCGCACCCAGTACGTACGCCCCGGAGCCCCCAGGCGGCCCGACACGGCCCATCTCCCGACACTACCTGCAGGTCCCAGCCGGCCGACTCGAGATAGAAGCGGGCCCTGTCCTCCTCGGCGCCCGTCACCGCCACGAACTCCCTCAGCGCATCCTGTCGCTCCGCCGCCATCTTTGTCCTGTGCACTGCCTAAACCGCTCCGGCCACCGCTGCGCAAACCCACTCCTGCCGGCTGGTTCCGCCCGCCGGTCGGTGCGGTCTAACCACTCGGAGACCCCCGCAGGCCCCGCCCCGCACGGTGTCCAATGCAAAGCCCTCCGTGCGGGAAACCCTGCCGCTCTTTGCCCTCTGTCGGCTAAGGCTCGGATTTACAATCTACTGGCGGGGGAAGAAGGAAAAGTGGTGAAAAGTGAGTGAGATCTATCCATGCCTTATTGGGATTGTTGTTGTTAGGTGCCATCGAGTCGGTACCGACCCATAGCGACCTTATGCACAGCAGAACGAAACACTGCCCTATTGTTGGGATGAGGATCCCTAAAGGAGACAGATTCAGAATTATTCATCGACTCATTACGTTATTTGATTAGATAAATTTATTCATTCATTCTTTATTTACTCAAATATTAACTGAGTGTTAACAAGCTCCCTGTAATCTCCCAGGGTTGGGGATTGTTGTTGTTAAGTGCTATCGAGTCCGTTCCTACTCTTAGCAACTCTGTATAGCATTTCTGAGGCTGTAAATCTGCAGGAACAGAAAGCATCCTTCTTTTTCCCGGCTTAGTGGTGGTGGGCTTTAACAGCCGACTTTGTGGTTCGCAGTCCAGAGCTCCCCAGGATTGGGGATACGGCAGCGCAAAAAAAAATTCTTAGTTTTTGTCTTCATGTTGCACACATCCTAGTAGAAAAACAAACACACGGACAGACTTGGAACAGTACTCTGCTCAGAATTGTTCCATGGCTGTTCATCTCACTTGTGAAATAAATAAATGCGTGAAAATTGCCATCGATTTGCACCAATTTAGCCCCCCCCACCCCACTAGTTTACTGAGCTTCAGCTACACCAGTCTCCCACTGTTGCTCTTGGAAGGCGCCAGGCTTGCATCTGCCTCAGGACCTTTGCATTTGCTGCTCCCTTTGCCTGGAATACCCTTCCCTCCAGGATTCGCAAGGTGCTTCTTCACTTTCTTCAAGCCCGTGTTTCAAGGGTTCTACCTCAGGTACAATTCTGTCTTTCAGGTCCTCAGATTCTTTGTCTTTTTACCTCCTGCCACTCTACCTGGAATTCTCTTCCCTATGTTCCTCTTCATCCTGTGGGTTTAGATGTCGCTACTGAAGGAGGTCTTCCTGGGTCCTCAGGCTCAGTCAGGAAGTCCCCTGCACATATTCTGTGTGACATCATGTTAAATATTCACCTCCTAGATCCAGCCAGGGTCCCAGGAGCAGCATATGAACAATATGGTGTTCTGGTTAAGGGCCCAAGCCTAAACCTTACTGTTTATGGAGTCCTGGTGTGGTGCCGTGGGTTAATGTGCTAGACTGCAAAGTCGGTTTGAACTACAAGGTCAACAGTTCAAGTTCACTTGATGCTCCTCAGAAACCCTGTACAGGGCCACTATGGGTTACACTTAACAAGAACAACAACAACATATGACCTGGGGTAGGCCATCTCTGTAAACCTCAGCTTCCTGATCTGTAAAACAAGACTCCTAAAAGTATAGATGTTGCTGTAAACACTGGAGTGCTGACCACAGAGTCAGGGTTCAAACCCACCAGCCACTCCTCAGAAACCCTGTACTGGGTTGCAATGAGTTGGAACCATCTAGACTGATGACATTTAACAACAACAACAAAAGTATATATCTTAGAGGGAGCTGTGGGGATTCAACATAAAGTTCTGAGCACTGTCTGACACTTAGCAAATGTTCACCATTATTTTATCTCCCTTGAGTTGCCCAGTTACTGGCATTAACTATCGACTTAAGAGTATTTGTTGAATGAATTGGTGAGGGAATGAATGAAATATGAGATATATGTGCCTACAGGTGTGAAATACAGAGGTCGGTGTCTGAGGACAAGATTACAGGGAGGTACCTGGAATCATGAGTGGTGTTGGGCTGACTAGAGGAGGAGATCCAATTTCAAGTGTTCCATAAAACGGATGCTTTTGTGGTGAAGAGCATATCAGAGCTTAAATTTTGAGTATTTGGTTTGTGAAAGTCTGAGATTGTAATGTTGTTGCTGGTAAGTGCTGTCGAGTCGGTTCCGACTCATAGTGACCCTGTATAGGGTCTGGTGAGTTTGAAATGCTGATCTTGCAGTTCAAACTGACCTTTTGGTTCAGTGCTGTATCCCACAGCACCACAATGGGAGCCCTAAATTTATTTGTGTTTTGACATAAATTCAGCTTCTGTTAAGTTCTTTCTGACCACTAATGGGCAATGTAGAAAGCTTTGCCCTAAGCAGAGTATACTTGAAAATAGATTTACTACCACTCCCTTAGCCAGCCCAGAGAGGGGCAGTCAGTCTCCCACTAGATTTGTCTGGATGTGACCCTAATAGAAATTGGGGTACCAGGGTCATATGGTTACAATCATACTCAACCAACATGGTTAGAGGGCCCCAGAACCAATTCTGTAAGCTTTTCTAATCTGCGATAGTATATGTATCCCAATCATGGTCTCCCTTTCCTGTGTCTGTATTCCCACCTGGGACAGTGATAAATACATCCGCTACTCATCATGATTTTGTGGTGAATTTCTTTTGCTTTCCATCTTCTATAAACAGCCTTACATGTTGTTGTGCTGCTTTGTAAACTATGCTACCGGAGTTTCAAATGCCTGCATGGCCTCTGGTGGTGGACAGGTTTCAGCAGAACTTACAGACTAAGAACAGACTAGAAAGAAGGCATAGGCAGTCCACTTCTCAGGGATCAGCCCCTGAGAACTTTATGTATAACAGTGAAACATTGTCTGGTGTAGTGCTGGAAGAGGAGTCCCTCAGGTTGGAATGTCTAAAGAGCTGCCTGCTCAAAGTTGAGTTGACCTTAATGACGTGGATTAAACATCATCATTAAGCTTTCAGAATCTTCTTTTGCTCATGGGGCACAACTCAAAATGAGAAGAAATAACTGCAAGCATTCATTAGTAATTGGGAAGTGGAATGTATTAAGTTTAAATCCAGGAAAATTGGAAGTTGCCAAAATTAAATGGAACCCATAAAGATCAATATCCTAGGATTGCTGCTTCTTACCATCAAGTCAGTTCTGACTTTTAGTCACCCTGTATAGGGTTTCCGAGGCTGTCAATCTTTACGAGAACAGAAAGCTTTATCTTTCTCCAGCACTGTGGCTGGTAGGTTAGAACTTCTGTTCTATCTATTGAATTGATTTCAACTCATTCCAACCTGTTGAGGGTTTTTCAGGAGCAGCTGGTGGGTTTGAACCATCGACCTTGTGGTTCACAGTCCAATGCTTATTTTACAGCATCACACCAGGAATCCATTGGTTTGTTCTGCTGGGAATGATAAATTGAAGACAAATGGTGTCACATTCATTGTCCAAAAGAATGCACAGAGTCAATGTACCAAAAAGAACTGGTGGATGTTCAGCAATTTCAGAAGACTGATCAAGAACCATTTGGTCAAGAACTGGTGATATTATATGAAGAAGTTCATGATGCACTGAAGCCATTAACAAAAAACAAGGCTCCAGGAATGGACAGAATGCCAATTGAAATGTTTCAAGAAACGAACACAACACTGGAAGCATTCACTAATTTATTACAGGAAATTTGGAAGACCCGACAGAAGCGATGCATATTTATGTTCATTCCAAAGAAAGGTGACCCAACAGGATGTGGAGATTATCAAACAATATCATTTATCTCACACACAAGTAAAATTTTGCTGAAGATAATTTTTAAAAGGTTGTATCAGTACATCAACAGGGAGGTGCCAAAAATTCAAGCTGTATTCAGAAGAGGACATGGAATGAGAGATCTCATTGTTGACATCGGATGGATCTTGGTTGAAAGCAGAGAATACTAGCAAGGTGTTTACTTGTGCAAAGGCATTCAACTGTGTGGATCATAACAAACTATGGATAAAATTGTGAAGAATAGGAATTCTAAAACTCAGGCAATGAAAATCCTATGGATTACAACAGAATACTATCCAGTACGGTGCTAAGGATGAGTTCCCTAGGCTGGAAGGCACGAAATGCACAATGATTGTGACAATGGACTCAATCATACTGATGATGATGATGAAGATGGCAACATTTTGTTCTGTTGTACATGGAGTCACTGTGAGTCAGAGCCAACATGACAGCAATAACAACAATGGGGAGTTAAAGAATCTATATTTCAATAATCAGGTATGAGGACAACATAAGACAAAATGAAGCAGTTCGATGTTTGATGCTCTGAACAAGGTTGTTTGGTGAGTGACTAGAATTTTGTATTTTGTTGTGATGATGTAATTGATCAAAATGATTTTAAAAAGTCTCTTAACAAAGTTATTTCCTCCATTGGCATAATAGCTGCATCCTGGGAAATTCAGTGCATTTTAAACCTATGCAAAAATATGTTTATAAGTCAATGGAGTTGGTTCTAGTTTCAGGTTATTCTTAGAAGCTTTTTGCCTACACTGAGGCCAGACTGGACACTTGATAGGTAGGTGGGAGGTGGGACTGCTCTCTGGACCCCATTTTTGGCGAAAAGACTCTCTTTTCAATTGCAACATCAGCAATCCTGATTCCTGCCCTCTTCATTGCTGTGACTAGGGTGGAAGTTTGTGAATATTTGGGATGGGATTCAAGGTGAATGTGGGGGTTGGGGTGGGTCAAAGGTGGTGGTTGTGGAACTTCAAGGTAGGGATGAGGCTGAGAGTAGTAGTGGTGGTGGGACTTGGAGATGGAGCTTGGGGTGCCCCACAACTTTCCAGAAAGTCCAAGAGGCTGGAGACTCACTTGTACTTGGCTGCCACCTAGGCCGTTCACCCTGGAAACTGGTGATGACCTGCTCCAGATCTGTGGGTAGTTTTTCCCCCCAGGTCTAGCTGGATGCTATTGAAGTCCTCAGACTCAGATGCCCCTCTTCTTGGCTTTTGTGGAAAGCTCTTTTTAAGGGCAGGGGATCCATGGCCTCTCAGGGCACCATTCACTTGCAATAATAACTGTTGTTATTGTTAGATGCTGTGGAATAGATACCAACTCGTGGTTGTTTGCCAGGGTCCAGTCTTGACAAGGGAGTGAGTACACGAAGGTGGGATGTCTTGATTGCTGATTCCATGAGTGTTGATTGTGGCACCAAGCAAAATTAAGTCTTTGACAACTTCAGTCTTTTCTCAATTTATCATGATGCTATTTACTGGCTCAGTGGTGAGGATTTTTGTTTTCTGTACATTGAGGTGCAACCCAAACCAAAGACTGTGGTCTTTGATCTTCATCAGTATTCTAACTCCTCTTTACTTTCAACAAGCAACATTTATCATCTGTATACTACATCTATATACTATATATATACTATATACTACATCTGTATACTATATATATACTATATACTACATCTGTATACTACACATTGTTAATAACTCTTCCTCCAATCCTGATGTCATATTATTCTTCATAAAATCCATCTTCTTAGATTTTTTTGCTCAGCCTAAAGATTGAATAAGAATGTGAAAGAATATAACACTGGCACACATCTTTCCTGATTTTAAACCATTCTATATCCCCTTGTTCTGTTTGAATTACTGCCTCTTGGTCTATGTACAGGTTCCTTATGAGCACAATTAAGTATCCTGGAATACTCATTCTCCACAACGTTGTCCACAGCTTGTCATGATCCACATAGTCTAAAGACTGCGTAGTCAATAAAGCACAGGTATCTTTCCGATCTTCTCTGCTTTCAGCCAAGATTCATCTGACGTCAGCAATGATATCACTCGTTCCTTGTCCTCTTCTGGTTCTGACTTGAATTTCTGGCAGTTACCTGTCGATGGGACTTCTGGTGTAGCACTGTAGGATCAGCACTGGACTGTGAACCATATGGTCAGCAGTTCAAACCCACCAACTACTCCTTGGAAACCCTATACAGGGTCGCTTTGAGTAGAAACCAACTCAACTGCACTTAACAAACCTGTCAATGTACTGTCGTAGCCATTTTTAAATTATCTATGATAAAAATGATATTGCTTAATGGTATCTGCATTGTGTTGGGTCACCTCTCTTTGGAATGGGCACAAATATGTATCTCTTCCTTTCAATTTAGCTGTCTTCCAAATTTCTTGACACAGATGAGTGAGTGCCTCCAGTTATCCTATATGACAGAGTAGAACTGCCCCAGAGGGTTTCCTAGGCTGAAATCTTTATAGACACAAATTACTAGGTCTTTTCTCTAATGGAGCAGCTGTGGCTTGAACAATTGACCTTTTGGTTGGCAGATGAGCATTTCAGCACTGCACCAATAATATTAATACTGCCAAGACCCCAAACTAGTTGCTGTGAATTTCCTACTTATGACTACCTCATGCATGTCACAGTAGAACTGTGCTTCACAGGGTTTTCAATGGCTGACTTTTTTTAAGCATAGGTATTGCCAGGTCTTTCTTTTGAGGTGATTCTAGTTGGGTTCAAGCTTCCAAACTTTTGTTTGGTAACTGAGGGCTTAACAGTTTGGACCACTCAGGAGCTCTAATACTTTTGTTCTTAGGTGCTCTTGAGATGGTTCCAACTCATAGCAACACTATGAGCGACAGAAGGAAACACCACCTGTTCCTGTGCCATCTGCTCAGTCCTAGATATGTTTGAGTCCATCATTTCAGCCACTTTGTCAGTCCATCTCTTTTTCATTGACCCTCTACTTTGCCAAGCATGATGCCCTTCTGCAGGAATTGATTCTTCCTATATACATGTCCAAAGTACACAGACGATTCTGGTTATACTTCTTCACAGATAGATATATTCATTCTCCTGGTGGTACATTTATTATTCTTCACCAAAACTGATTCAAAGACAAATTCTTCTTTGATCTTCCTTATTTATTGTTCAACTTTCATGTGCTATGAGGTGATTGAAAATAGCATGGCTTGGGTCAGGAGCACCTTAGTCCTCAAAATGACATCTTTCCTTTTTAACACTTTAATGAGATCTTTTGAAGCTCATTTTCCCAATGCAATGCTTCATTTGATTTCTTGTCTGCTGCTTCTGTGGGCATTGATTGTGGGTCCAAGTAAAATGAAATCCTTGACAACTTCAATCTTTTCTCCATTGATCTAGCTGTAGGGATTTTTGTATTCTCTATGTTGATAAGGTATAATCCATTCAGAATACTGTAGTCTCTGATCTTCATCAGCAAGTGCATCATGTCCTCTTCACATTCAGCAAACAATATTGTGTCATCTGCATACATCATTGGCTTTCGTAGTTGATGTGTAAATTTGGATAAATTAATGAGCTTTCCTCCAATCCTGATGTTCTTATTCATAAAGTTCACCTTTTCAGATTATTTGCTCAGAATACAGATTGGATAAGATTGGTGAAAGGATACAACCCTGACATACACTATCCTGATTTTAAAGCACTCAGTATCCCATTGTTCTGTTCAAATGACTACCTCTTGGTTTATGTACACCAGGAAACTAGGAAGCCATTCAAGCTGCTCTCTGGGGTCAGAGACATTGAGCATGGCCCCAGGTCAATGAAAGATCTTTGGGCCATTTGTGAATTCATGAAGTGACTGTAAAGACTCCAGGTTTGGCTACTGCAATTATGATCTTTTGGAGACTGCAAATTCTGGTTGCTCTGCTGAGGAGGAGAAAGAGTAGGGGGAGGCGGCAGAGCAGCACTGGGATCTTGATGGGGAGATCCTTTGCACTAGGAGCCCTGCACCAAGGGGTGTTTATAGAGAAGAAGAGAAGTTTCTATAAAGACCATTTGGCTGACCCTTTGTATTTGTAATAGACTGAGGTGAGACTGTACTCTGAAATGATCTCCTTTGCCATCTCTTCTCCATGCAGAGTCAGGATCTGATGAGCTGGCTGGCACGGGATTTCATGGTGTCATCCATGAAAGGGCGACCAATGGCAAGGCCTGAGGTTAGAGAAAGGTTGTCATATGTGGGGGTCCTCACCAATTTGTTCTGAGTCCCAAAGCTCTGATGCACAAGCAAAACTTCTCAAGGTGTTATTGACTATACTGATTTGAGAGGCCAGGCTTAGGTAGGCAGCCAAACACCAAGAATGAGGATGGCGGGTCACCAGTTCAGAGGTCCTGCCATGAATGCAGCCAGCAGCCTAGTATTTGGTAATTAAGATCCAGAACATGATCACCAGGGTCACGAACAGGAAGAGACTTGACAAGAATTGCTCATCCACATACTAAGGTGTCCCAGAGAGGGAGAGAGGCTGTGTGCTGACTATCGATTGGCAGGCTTTCAGGGTATACACTTTGGTTGTCTGATGATGGATGGTGGGGTTGTAATCATGACAATGAAACAATATACAATAGGATGAATGTAACACTAATGTTCTCCCATGTCAACTATCATATAATTCACAATTAAAACTTAAAAAAAAACCACACAAAAAACAAAAAAAAAAACAAGTTTACTCGTGCTCTACTGACTGTGCAAAGGCATTCAACTGTGTGGATCATAACAAACTACAGATAACATTGTGAAGAATGGAAATTCCACAACACGTAATTGTGCTCATGTAGAACCTGTCCACCACTCATCTATCAGTTTATCATATTGTGGTGGCTTTTGTGTTGCTGTAATTCTGGAAGCTTGTCACCGGTATTTTAAATACCAGCAGGGTAACCTATGATAGACATGTTTCAGTTGAGCTTCCAGACAAAGACAGAATAGGAAGGAGGGTAGACTAATTCTGAATGGTTAGACACTGAAAACCTTATGAATAGCAGCTGAACAATATTAGATACAGAGCCTGAAGATTAAAACATTCTGAATAGAGTCAGAATATTGCCCATTATAGTGCCAGAAAATGAACTCCTCACATTGGAAGGCGCTCAAAACACTACTGGTGAAGAACTGCCGCCTCAAAGTAGAATTGACTGCAATGATGTGAATGGAGTAAAGCTTTTGGGACTTTTATTTGCTGCTGGGGCACAACTCAAAATGAGGAGAAACAGCTGCAAACATCCGGTAATAATCAGAACATAGAATGTAAAAAATATGAAACTAGCTCGAGAAGGGTGGCTCTGTATCAGATGACTAGAGTTTGTGTAGGTGGGGACAAAGGTCCAGCCAGATAGACTGACTAGCGGCTGGACTGGCAGTTCGATGGACTGACCAATAGTTTGGAGAGGTCTCAGTGATGTTAGCTACATGGAAACAGGATTTTCTAAAGATTCTTTTTTTTTTTTTTTAATTAAATGTTTTTATTTTGGATTGAGTGAAAGTTTACAGGGCACATCATCAGCTTCACATTCAACCATTCATATAGCTTGTTTCATTACATTGATCATTATCCCCTCCATATATCATCAGTTAACAGTGTTTCTCTCTATCCTCTTTAGCTTTTTTTTTTTTTTTGGACTGTGGGGGGACTTGGCTTTTTGGAATTTACAGTCTCGGCTTTTAGGGAAGGTTTTTACATTTGTCTGTGGATATCCAGGGCTCATGTATGAGATTACTAACAAGCATTACTGAATAATCAGATGACGGACAGTTTGCTATGTCTACTAGGTGGCTAGAGTCTGATCCTCAGAGCCTATGGTTTGGACGGTCAACAACGCTTGGGCCCACAGGGGCTTGGCCTCCTGACCGGGTCTGTACTGTCTGCTTCTGAGTCCTCCTTATTTATTGATTGTTTAAGGGACGCTGCCTCTAAAGATTCTTGGAGGTACTTTTCACCTCAGAGATTTGCCAACAGCCAAGGATGGTGAGCAAGGGGTCCTCGACCTCTACATACATTGAAAACTCCAGTGCAGGGGGACACAGAGGTAGCAGCAATGGTGCTGGCAAGAATGGAGGACAGGACAGCACCTTCAAGTGCAATATCTGCCTGGACATCAACAAAGACACCATCTAAAGCTTATGTGGCCCCTTCTTCTGTTAATCATCAGTAGTTCTGTTTATATCAGTGGTTGGAGACCAAACCTAACAGACAAGTGTGTCCAGTTTACAAAGATGGCATCAGCAGAGACTAGGTCATCCTGCCCTATAGCTGGGGCAACACTGGGCAGCAGGACCCCAGAGAGAAGACTTTTCCCCATCCTTAGGGATAGGGGCCAGAGCTGGAGAACAGAGGAGGGTTTCGAAGATTTGGTTTTGGAGATGGTGGCTTCCAGATGTCTTTTGGAATTGGGGCATTTCCATTTGGGATATTTGCCGCAGCATTTAACATAAATGATGGGTTTATTTTTTTTTAATGTTTTATTGTGAATTATGTGATAGTTCACATGGGAGAACGTTAACTTTACATTCATCGTATCGTGTATCATTACATTGCCATGGTTACAATCCCCTTCATACATCATCAACAGACCAAAGGGTATATACCCTGCAAGCCTGGCCCCCAGTCGTCAGCACACAGCGCTTCTCCATCTCTGGGTCTAGAGTCCCCAGCCGCTCCATCTCTCCACAACATCATCTCTGCCTTCATCTCTGGCATCACTGTTTCTCTGGTTAGGGTCCTGCACTCTGCTCTTCTCCCTTGATGGTCCCAGGGACCTCTGCTCCTGGACTGCAAAGTCAACCACTCCCATCCTTTTGCTACAAAACATCTACCTTTACATTTCCAACCCTCACAATCAGTCCTGATAGCAATTATTCACTATTGTATCACAAGAGTCCTATCCCCATCTCCTTTCATCAGCTCTGCCTAGATAGATTGGATACTGCTCAGTAGAGATTCTACCTTCCTTTGCACCCTCTGGATCTAGGCTCCCAGGTCTCCTCACACTGCTTGCCAACCAGGTCCCCAACTGGGTCCACAGAA
>NW_006408557.1:22687272-22688484 GCF_000296735.1 Chrysochloris asiatica
CTTGGCAGTGACTTATGATGTCACCCGTGGGCTCAAAATCTGAGACTGTGCATCTGAGCTGGGTCCTTTCTCCCAGGTAGCAGCTTGGAATTTCCAGCTATTGTTCTTGCAGTCTGCAGCCGCTGTGCTTCCAGAGCTACCTGTGTAGGATCAACACAAAGCAATTTGTAAAACTACAGCATAACAGGACTCAACCATCCCGAGATTTGTACTGAGCACAGGCAGATAACTAACTGACCTTCAGAGACAAAAATAGTGGACGATCTTTCTCCCATTAACTCCCTAATATCTACCTGCACACTTATATGATAGTGACTAGAAGAGGGGCCTGAGAGAGAGGTCACCCTCACCCCCTGCTGGAAGCCTCTAATTGCACACACACGGACGAACAGTCCACCACAGCTTCATTTCTGCTCCAAAGTGGTGATTTTTGTCTATGCATTTATATTATTTCTGCTTTTGGTCCTTTTGATCACACATTTTTCCTGGAGGTGGGAGCTTTTCCTCCTTACATCATCTAAGAAGAGGCAGCAATCGTGGCCATATAGCCAAGCTATAAGGATACTCCATAATATTCTACCACTGAGACAAGACCCAAAACACCTGCTACACATTACAGGTGATAAGGGAAGCCTATCTCCTGATCATATTAATAATAATAATAACAAAAATAATAATCAGGATGAATAAGAGGCAACAAACCTTATTGAAACACATCCAGAAACAGAAGAGAGTAGCTGATGCAAATGATCTGGAGACAGACAAAGGCTTTATAGAGGAGGATGAGCAGGTTCTGGATATGCCTGAGAGGGAATTCAGAAGAATGACATAGAAACAAATTTAAATGCTCCGAAAAGGGGTCAAGGAAAACAAGGAAGATGTAAGGAAAGTACTACAGGAGCAATCAAATAAGGTTGACACAGCATTGGAAATGATTCAAAACCTGCAAAAAGATGTCCAGATGATCAATAATAAAATATCAGAAATGGACAATACGCTGAAAGGGGAAAGGAGCAGATTAGAAGAGATAGAAGCCAGAATAGCAATCTGGAAGACAAATCTCTCCATACTGCCAAGATAGAACAAGCAGATAAAAGGATAAAACAATCTGAAGAGAGTCTAAGATTCATGCTGGATAACATGAAGAGGAATAATGTAAGAATTATTGGCATTCCAGAACAAGAAGAATCGGAGAAGTCCACAGAGGACATA
>NW_006408557.1:22692174-22697859 GCF_000296735.1 Chrysochloris asiatica
GGACATTGTTTCATTCTGCTGTGCATGGGGTCGCTATGAGTCGGTTCCTACTCGATGGCACCTGACAACAACAACAACAACAACAACACTTCCTTTACTCTTCATCATAATCCCATGAGCTATGTATTATTACCTCCATTTTGGTAAGAAAATCGAGGCTTAAAGAGTTTAAAAAACTTTCCAGGGTCACAAGGTAGTAAGAGTTAAGTTCACAGCTGCCAAGTACTATGCTTATCCTTGCTTCCTCTCTGGATCAAGAAAGGTACCCAGGACACCCAGAGTTTCCTCTGGTGATTAGGAGAGTAACATACATCAGGGCACAAGAGTGTATGTCTACACTGGAGTAAGTGGAATATAGACATGGTACCATGGCAAGAGCTTTAAGGCTTCCCTGCTCAGCACCAAGACCTGGGGTCAATGAGAAACTGGGGAACAAAAAGTATCTAGGCCAGAAACAATTACAGGCATTGAAGGAATGGTAGATTTCTGACTTGACACAAGTCTGAAGCATGATCTAGTCCCCTACCATCCAGTATCTGAAATCTACTTTGTGGATAGATATGACCTGAGGAGCATATCTAGCAAATCATAAATAGCATGATCTTGATTCCCAATAGATACCCAAGCTCTAATAAATATTTACACAATTTTAGATTGTTTGGATGTGTCCGTGTATGTACGAGAAATGAGAGCACACTTTTATTTTATAATGTACAATTATGTAAGATTGAAATGAAAGTTTCAAGGAACACTGACAGTACATCCTTAAGTAAATGATGGAACATGTCATTTGTTGTCTCTTAGCCTTATCCTAATGAGCAGTAATCAAAAATGTCAATTTTGCAGTGGCTTTATGCCACCCATCTTGTTCCACTTGACAGGTGATCATGACATTCTCCTTGTGGCCAGTTCTGTTGACCAGAATTGAGCTCTGCACGCTGTACAGTCCATCTCTGCTCCTCATGGGTGTGAAGGTTCCATCTCTTTGGGAGACATTTCCATTCTCTAGCCAGGTCAATTGCATGCCCTGGGGGTAGAACTTTTCTGCCTTGCAAGTGACATTTATGTCCTTGTCTAAGGCAGGCCGTTGAAAAACAACCACAGTGGGTGGAACTGAAAGAGCATAGGGCAAAAGCTCAGACATCATGAATCCTTAAGATGCACCTAGTTCTTTAACTGATGGCCATTTACTTAGCAACTCCCTAGCATGTGGCAGTTCTCAACACACAGTATGTGCTCAATAGCTAGAAAATCCTATTAGTATTTAAATTATAGTTAGTCCTATGCACTGAAGTTAATTTTGGAAAACCTATGCTCTGAAGCCTAGTGTAAGTCTGCTATGGCATGGTATCACCTACCTAAAATGCTGTCAGACAAATCAGTTTTCAAATGAAGAGGGGAATGTAGTAAGCCTGGGTGGCTCACTCTGCAGGTTACATGGGATAAGAAGTCTACTGGAGCCAGAAACATTTCAGAAGAACTTGTGATATTGTACACCTTGCTGTTCTCCACCTGGAGCACTTGGGTCTGTAGAGATGGAAGTTCCTTCCCATTTTTGAACCACTTCAGGGTGATGTTACTGGGAAAGAAGCCATAGGACATGCAGCTGAAATTTACACTCTGCCCAATCAGGGCCCTCTCCAAGGGGCCAATTATTACAGGCAGAGATGTTGGAGCTACAAGAAAGAACATTTAATAAACAATTAGTGTTGGTGGTCCAGACAATATAATATGTTCTTTATATAATTTAAATTCTGAGAACTGTGTGATTAGGTATGATAATGCGTGTTTTATGAGTAAAGGAATGGGGGCTAATAGGAGTAAGGTGTATAATAATGTTTGGCAGAGACAAAGCCAGAACACAGTTTCTCTGAATACAGATGACATTTTTCCCTTCTTCAGAAGCCACATTCCTATGTCTTTCTCACTTAGACTATTCATTATCAACTAAAAAAGTTTAACCAACTAGGAACAGATGGAACTTACTTGATGTTTATCTACCAAAATCCCCATAACAACATCATCCTTAATGTGAAACTTACAAGAATGCCCTTTACAATCAGTTTAATAGCATTACATCTATTAAACAATGCAATGAGCCCAGAAAAATTAATGAATTAAGCTTTTGGAAGGATGTAAGATTGTAGTGTGAACTAACAGAGAAAATCAAGAGAATATGTTGACTAAAAGATTAATGAAACAGAGAATCCAAATATATATGAGAATTGGGAAGTCAATTAAAAATGTGGGTCTGTCAAAAATATGGTGTTGGGCTAAAGTATCTTTATACAGGGAAAAATTGTGAATTAAAAAATTCTAGAAGGATTAAATTCTTAAATCTAAAAATTGATTTAAAAATTAGAAAAAAAGAGGGGTAGGGCTTGATGGCAGATTAGGGAGAAGTGCAGTGCAGACTTCCAACAGTAATAACACAGAATACTGGATGAATCAGGTTCAGGGGACAGTCCCAGAACTCTGAACTATATATAAGGGAATATTTAGAAGGATCAAAGCTTTACTGCTAGAGAAATTTGTAGCAGAAGCAAGAAAAATGGTGTTTTCTGATCTGCGTCTGCCAGTGGGTACTGTAGTGGCCATCTTAGGTATGATGGAGCAGGAACAGGAGCAGAGGAATGCTCCCATCACAGAGGTCTGACCCGTCATCAGAGATAAAGGTGTGAATATTTTTTCCTGTTTATTGGTCTTTCATTGTCTGTGCACCTCCACTCTGGTGATAAGAATGGGTACCTAAGTGAGTGGATGCCCTGCCCTCACTCCCTGAGGGTCCTACTATGCATGCTCATAGATTTTCTCAGCAGAGACCACAGGACCCAGAATCTAAGAAGGGGGAGATAGTAACAGGAACTGCTTAAAATGGAACCATCTCCTAGAATGGCTCCAACTGGCTGAATTATGTGCATTATTTATTTATTTCTTGGTTCCCCTTTTACTTTTGAGGAGCTCTTTCTCTCCCTATGTCACCTAAAAAGAGACAGCAATTTCAGCCATATGACCAAGCTACAATCACACCTTATAAAATCCAACTATCTAGGAAATAGTCAATACCAGCTGCTATACACCAGATAGACAGCCAACACCTGCTACAGTTACACTGAGTTCAGTAATAAGATAATTGTAAAAGGAAGTCCATTTCCTGACCACACCTACCTGGAGGCAATCAGAAAGTTTAATAATACATCAACATACATTCATCTAATTATTGAAAACACATATAATTATTGAAGATTCCCAAAAGACAGTCCAAGATTTTGGCACATGTCCAGAAACAAGATAAAGTAACAGAAACAAATGAGCTGGAGGTAGACCTAGACTTCCCATTGGAGGGAGGGCAGGCTTTGGAACTGTCTGAGAAGGAATTCAGGAGAATGATATTAATGTGCATCCAAATGCTCCACAAAGGGTTGAGAAAAATAAGGAAGAAGTCAGGAAAGCTCTACAGGAGCAATCAAATAAGACAGAAAGAAGTAGCCTTGGAAACAATTCAAAACCTGCAAAAAGAAGTCTAAATGATTAATAATAAAATATCAGAAATGGACAATACACTGCAAGGGAAAAGGAGTAGAATTGAAGAGATGGAAGTCAAAACCAGTGAGCTCGAAGACAAATCTCTCAATACTGCCAAGACAGAAGAGAAAGCAGAAAAAAGAATTTTAAAACTCTGGAAGAAAGATTCATGTTGGACAACATGAAGAGGAATAACTTGAGAATTATTGGAATTCTGGAAAAGGAAGAATCACACACAAGACCACAAAGAAGATAGTTGAAGAGCTGCTGGAAGAACATTTCTCTAACATCCTGAAAAATAAAAAGACAAACATTCAAGAAGCTCAACGAATCCCAGGAAGGATAGACCCCAAAAGAAAATCACCAAGACATATCATGATCAAGCTCTCCAAAATCAAAGATAAGGAGAGAAAACTGAAAGCAGCTAGGGAAAAGAGAAGTGTTACTTACAAAGGAAGCTAATCAGATTAAGCTCTGATGTTTCAGCATACACTATGCAGGCAAGAAGGTAATGGAGAGACATACATAAAACCCTGAAAGAAAAAAAAAAAACCTGGCAACCAAGAATCCTCTACCCAACAAAGCTGTCAATCAATTACAATGGTGTAATAAAAACAGTCCAGGATAAACAGAAGTAAGAGACTTTGTCAAAGTCAACCCAGTGCTTCAAAACATCCTAAAGGGAGTTCTTTGGACTGAGAACCAACAAGAACAGACAACAACCAGAGATTGACATATGTGGCAACAATATCTGGAAATCAATTGAAAGATGCGAGAGACCAGAATGAACTACAAGAACGAATCCAGATGATCTGGGAGGTCAGTCTATGATCAAAACAATTACAGTGTGAAAGAAGGTAAAAACATAGGTACAGAGAGCCGTGTAATGAGGAGGTCAGGTGGATTACAGGGTAAAATAGACTTTTAAATGGAGGAAAAAGTTAATAGAATATAGGGTAACTTCCAAGAAAATTAATACTTCACAACATACCAAGAAAATGAAAATCCAACAACATGGAAACATTAAAATTATGAAGCTTAGAAAAAATACCCATATTAAAAGAAAGAAAGAAAGAAAAATCTCTTTGTTGGCTACCAGGAGTTGGAGGGAGGAGATGGTAGAGCACAGGTTAGGGGATAGTCACATCATAGTTTGGATGTTGGGGAGGGCAATACACAAGAAGGGAGGAGGAAATGGAAAAACAAGGTAGACAGGGTAACACTTAGGCAAGTTTGCATGGGCTAAATGGGACAGAGGTAAATAGTGATGTATATTCAAACTTGAAGCAACAGGGCTCTGTGATAAAGGGACCAAGGTATAGTCTGAATGGGTTAAAGAGGGGAAATGATGTTAAGATGCTTGACTGTCTTATGAATATTGGTTTGCCTTGCCTACTATTGTAAAATAGACACTTGAGTGGGATAGAAAGGAGTATCAGGAAATATAATTCCAGAAAACTTGTAAGTCCATTTTTAACCTGTAACTCACTGGAATACCTAAAAGTGTTCTAGAACTTCCCCAGTGAAATAGGCTTCTTGCAGATTCTATGCAGTGTGGACCTTAGGTGGAATCCTGAGCCCCATCCAGAGCCTTCTGAGGTGTATGAGTCCAGTCCCACTTGAAAGGACATGCAGACCAGCCTGGGATAGCTAGGGGAACAGAAGATACTTCTTGAAAGAAAGACCAGCAGGAAAAATAAAAAGCAAAAACAGCAGCAGTATGATTGGCTATTACAAAAACAAGCAAGTTTTTTTCTGGGGAGCCATCAAAGCAAGTAATCAAGTCCCTTCAGGACAAACTCCCCTCCAAGACTAAAACTCAAAGGGAACACATTACCAGGCATATAGGTTTGCTGGTGACCACATTGGTCTACTGGTGAGTGGAAGAGGGGGAAAGGCAGCAATAAAGATATGGGCTGAGTTTGACCACATTCCATAGAATCCCATTGACCTGGAGGTGAGAGAGAGAAAAGGAAGGGCTGGTTGGTCCAAATTGAAGTGAGACCTGTGGAATCCTAAGCCCATGGACAGGGACCTAGCCTCAGAGGGCTAGAGCTGAGAGTGAAGCATCCAGCTGGTATGAAGTGAGGGGAGATGCACAAGAATGCCCAAACTTGCAGATAGTACCCATTCAACCTAGTTTTGACAGCTTTGATGATC
>NW_006408557.1:22697959-22702493 GCF_000296735.1 Chrysochloris asiatica
TCAGGAATATATACTCATTTAAACAATGCAAGGGCACATTCTGCAAGCCTGCCTCCTGGTCTTCTGCACACAGCCTTTCTCTTTCAATGAGTCTAGAGTCTTCAGCTGCTCTATCTCTCCCTGTTATCATCTTTGCCTCCATCTCTGGTGTTGCGACTTCTCTGGATAGGGTCCCACATTCTGCTCATGCTCTTCTTCATTGATGGTCCTAGGGTCATTTGTTCCTGGAATGTAAGATTAACTCCTCCCCCCTTTATGTTGCAAAGCTTTTACCTTTACAGTTGAAATGTGTTTTGTAGTTTTCTTTGTATAGGTCTTTTTTTATCCTCTGGTTAGATTTATTCCTAAATATTTCATCCTTTGGGTGGCTATTTTAAATGATAGTTTTCCTAATTTCCTTTTCAGAGCTGTATTTATTACTGTAGAGGAATCCAACTGAGTTTTGTATGTTGATCTTGTACCCTGCCACTTTGCTGAATATTTCAATGAGTTCCAGTAGTTGTTTTGCCGAGTCTTTGTGGGATTTTCTAAGTATAGTATCATATAACTTGCAGATAGACAGAATTTTACTTCTTCTTTGCTGGTTTGGGTTCTTTTAATTTCCCTTTTTTGTCTAATAACTCTAGCTAAGACGTCCAACATAATGTTGAATAGGAGTGGTAATAAACGGCATCCTTGTCTGGCTGCTTGTTCACAAAGGGAATGTTTTTAATCAGGAATGGGTGTTGAGTTTTTTCCAAATGTCTTTTATGCATGTCAATATAATCATGTGGATTTTCTTCTTTTTAAAATTTATGTGGTGAATTACATTGTTTTTCTAATATTGAACCATCTTGCATCCCTAGTATGAATCCTGCTTGATTATGATTTTTTAAAATATGTTGTTGAATTCTGTTGGTTAGGATTTTGTTGAGAATTTTTACAGCTATGTCTATGAGGAATATTGGTCTGTAATTTCCTTTTTTAGTGATATCTCTTCCTGATTTTGGTATGAGGATTATGTTTGTTTTGTAAAATGTACTAGGAAGTTTTCCATTCTTTTCTATGTTCTGGAATATTTTCAGTAGAATTGGTATCAACTTTTTCCTGAATGTTTGGTAAAATTCACCAGTAAAGCCATCTGGGCCTGGACTTTTTTTGGTTGAGAGTTTTTTGATGATATGATCAATTTCTTGTTCTGCTATAGGTCTGTTCAAAATTTATTCTTCACTCTGTGTAAGTTTAGGTGGACATATTTTTCTAAAAATGTATACATATCTTCTAGGTTTTCAAAAAAGTTGAAGTACAACTCTTCATAGTACTTTTATCCTTTTTATTTCCATTGGACCTTTTGTGACATCCTCCATGTGGTTTATTATGTGTGCTTTATGTCTCTTTCCTCTTTTCTTTTGTTAGATTTGCCAGTGGTTTGACAATTTTATTAATATTTTCATGGAACCAGCTTCTTGTCTTGTTGATTTTTTCTATAGTTTTTCTGTTTTCTACTTCACTCATTTCTGCTCTAATCTTTATTATTTATTTTCTTCTGGAGGCTATAAATTTACTTTGCTGGTCTTTTTCTAATTGTTGGAGACACTGTGTTGATTTTGGTTCTTCTTTTTTGATGTGTGCATTTATTGCAATAGACTGTCCTCTCTGCACTGCTTTTTCTGTCTTTCAGAGGTTTTTGTATGTTGTGTTTTTGTTCTTATTTGTTTCTAGGAATTTTTAAATTTCACTTTTAATTTGTTCTACTACCCAGTAACTTTTAAGCATGGTGTTATTCAGTTTCTAGTTATTTGATTTTATTTCCTACATCTTCCTATTGTTAATTTATAATTTTACAGCACTGGGATCTGATAAGATGCTTTGCAGTATTTTTATGTTTTTAGATTTATTGAGACTTGCTTTGTGACAAACTCATGGTCTATTCTGGAGAATGTTCCATGTGCATTGGATAATAATGTGTATTGTGCTGTTGTTGAGTTCAGTATGTTGTACAAATCTATGAGATCAAATTGATTGATTGTGTTGTTTAGTTTCTCTTTGTCTTTGTTGAGTTTCTTTTTGGTTATTCTGTCCTTTTTTTGAAAGTGGTGTATTAAAATCTCCAACTGTTATTGTAGAGTTGTCTTTTTCTTTATTACTGTTAAGTTTTGCTTTCTGTATTTTCAGGTTCTTTCATTGGGAGTATAGATATTTATTTTGGTTATGGCCTCTTATTCAATTGACCCTTAGCCATGAGATATTGTCCTTGTCTCTTATGTTGCCTTTTGCCTTAAAGTTTATCTGAGATTAATATTGCCACTCCTGCTCAATTTTTTTATTGCAATTTGCTTGGTATATTTTTTTCTACCTTTAATTTTTAATCTATTTTTGTCTTTATGTGTTAGGTGTGTCTCTTGCAGAAAGCATATCCTGTTTTCTTATGCATTCTGCTACTTTCTGTCTCTTGACTTGTATACTTAATCCATTGACATTAATTGTATTTATCAATAGATGTGAATTGCTGTCATTATGTTGTTTGTTTTTTGTGGTGCTGCTGGCTTCTTTGTTCTGTATGCTTTGTGTTAAGTTCACTTGTGTGTGTGCTTTTTCTTGTCAATTTCTTCATTATTTTAATGTTTCCATAATCTTCTTGTGCTTTCCTTTTCTTGATTTGATGTGGAGATGTGTTAAGTTTATTTGAAGTTACCTTAGACATATAGCATTTTCCAGAGATGACCATGACACCCCCATTCCACATGCTTTTGAACATGCCATCCATGTAGGGGTGGCTGGTCTCTTCTCCTGAACCTGGGCAGGCTATGATTAAGGTTTAAGAGATGCTCTGTGACTTAAGCTAATTCCATACATATTCATTGGATTTTTACTTTGCTTTCTTGGGATGCCATTTTTGAAATTCAGCCATCACACTAGGAGAAAACTTAAACTTGCCCACTTTGAGAGACAACATAGCAAGTACACACATGGGAGCTCTAGCCCTCAGGTTAACTATGGTGCCAGCTGACAACCAGTATCCATCCATCATCATATAGAGAAACTTACAGATGATTCTAGCTCACAGCAGCCAATCACCCCAAACTGAGTCATCCCATCTAAGGTCCCAGACAGCACACAGCAGAGACAAGCCCTTCTTGTGATGCCCCATCTGGATTCCTCACCCATACCATCAGTACTGTAATAAATTGGTGAGTTTGGGCTCCTGTATAGATTCAGAAAACAGGCCTGAATTGCATGTATTGATACTTGGAGACAAGATAGAAAGTAGTATAATGTGCCAGAACTTGGGCATGAGGATCAGATTTAGGCCCCTTTGTTCTCTCTTCCTAGGGAAATGGGATTAGTCCCAGTTCTATTCAGTTGTTGTCTTGACACCTTGATATGAAGAGGAGGGTGGGAGACAATCAGCAATGGGAGACCTTTAAATCTCCCTAACCTTGTATTTTCTTTGCTCAGTCAAGTTTTCACAGTTCAGAGAAAGCAGATGCTGTGCATAAGCACATCATGTGTCCATGCACTTACTCAATGATTGTTTCCCACGTGTCTGCAATTGTGCTCAGCCTGGGAGGCAGTAGTAGTAGATACCCAGCTCTAGGAGGACAAATTCAGCTTCTTCAGGGTCTTATTCCCCTCTGCTGACCCTCAAACACCTATTGAAAATCTGTGATCAAACCCCTGATCAAACCCCATTTTCCCCATTATGAACCCCTGTCCTGGTGTGGCACTGTGGGTTAATGTGCCAGACTACAAAGCCGTTTGAGCTGCAAGGTTGGTGGTTCAAACTCACCAGCTGCTCCTTGGAAATCCTATACAGGGTCACTATGGGTTGGAATAGACTTGACAGCACTTAACAACCCCTGAGATGGAGCTTCTTAGACAATGTAAGGAGATTTCTGTGGAAGTAAGGTCCCTGGGTGTACAAATGGTTTGAATTCAACTACTAAATGAAAGGCTGATGATTTTAACTCACATAGTGATGGCATGGAATAAAGGTCTGGTGATCTGCTTCTGTAAAGATTTGAGCCAAACCCTATGGAGTAGTTCTACTTTGTAACACATGGTGTTGTCATGAGTCTGAATCCATACAAGGCCACCTATTTTGGAGGGGAAATAGACAAGTGTGTGTGTCTCTTTAACCTCCAAATGAAACTTGGTACCCTATGACCTTGTAGGACCTTCTTGACTTGACCCCTTCTACCTTCTTGAAATCTGAGTTTGCTTTCTACTTGAGCTCATTCCCTCTTCATTCTGTAGACCTCTATCATCAGAAGCCCCTTGTGGCCTAGGAGGAGGGCCACAGATAGAAGGCATGAAGAACCATCTGAGGACTCATGGGTTTCTCCACCTAAAGTCAAAAGCACCCACAATTGACAACTATTCTTGCTGCTCTGGGCGATGCCCTAGCAAGAATCCATCCAGGTAAACATTTACCTGCATCTCACATTGCTGTGTTGAACCTTATGTAGGTACAAACAAGAGCAGTCTCACTCATTTAATTTTCTTGCACTACACCTCCTTGGAGGCCAATATGGCTAAGCTTCGTCTCATACTT
>NW_006408557.1:22702593-22703694 GCF_000296735.1 Chrysochloris asiatica
CAGGCACACCTTAGGTCTCAAGCTGACATCTTTGCTCTTCAACACTTTAAAAAGGTCTTGTGCAGCAGATTTGCCTAATGCAGTACACCGTTTGATTTCTTGACTACTGCTTCCATGAGTGTTGATGGTTGATTCAAGAAGAATGAAGTCCTTGGCAACTTCAATCTTTTCTCCTTTGATAAGAATGCTTATGGATAGAAAGCTTGTAAGTCTTGTCTTCTGCCTATACCTGATTGGAATACCTAAAATGGGGCTACAATGTTCCCAGTGAAGAAGGAGGCTTCCTACACAGCCTCTGCATTACACAAGACCATAGGTGGAATCCTGAACAGCATTCAGAATCTTCTGAGGGGAAATTTCCACTTGAAAGGGCAAGCAGACCAGCCTGGAGCAGCCAGAAGAACAGAAGATATTTCTTGAAAGAAAGACTGACAGGAAAAATACAAAACAATATAGGCAGACTGACTGATTACTACAAGAACAAACAAGTGGCTTGCCCAGGAGACATCAAGGCAAGTGGTTGGGTCCCCCTCAGTGCAAACCCCCTTCTAAGACTAAGACTTAATGGGAATACACGCTCTGATTGGTGACCACATTCATCACTGATAAAGGGAAGTGAGGGAAAAGCATCAATGAAGCTGCGAGCTGAGCTCTACAACGCTCAATAGACTCCTGTGAACCCAGATGTAGACCTGGTTAGCCAGCAATGTGGCTCCAGGGGACTCTTGGACCCAGAGTCAGCGACATAGCTACAGAGGACTAGAGTGGAAAGTGAAGTGTCCAGCTGATAAGAAGAGAGGGCACATGCATAGGTACACCCACACTTGCAGATCATACCCACTTGACCTGGCTTTAACGACTGGATGAACAGAGCTCAACCAGAAGAAGAAAGAAGAGGGATAAAAGAATAATCTGATACAATTTGATGAACTTGACATACACCTATGGAAGCAGTAGCTCAAAAGAGTGAACAAATCTTCACAGCGAAGATCATTCCCACCCCCTTCGCACATAGAGAGGACAGGGATGGGCAACTTGGACATTGGCTATCCAGAATGGGGGGGCTACAGAGGCAAGAAGTGACTGACTTACAAGCTTTCA
>NW_006408557.1:22718249-22718751 GCF_000296735.1 Chrysochloris asiatica
GGGGGAGTGATTAACTTTGCAGTCTAGGAGCGGAGGTCCCTGGGACCATCAAGGGAGAAGAGAGGAGAACGGAACCCTACCCAGAGAAGCAGTGATGCCAGGGATGGAGGCAGAGACGATGACATGGGGAGATGGAGCGGCTGGGGAATTTGGACCCGGAGAGGAAGAGGGGTTGTGTGCGGACAACCGGGGGTGGGGGTTGGCCAGGCTTGCGGGGTATACATACCTTTTGGTTGGTGGATGATGCATGGAGGATTGTAACCATGGCAAGGAAATGATATACGATGGGATCAATGCGATGCTAATGTATTCCCATGTAAACGATCACATAATTCACAATAAAGCATAAAAAAAAAATGTAGTAGCTCAAAATACCAACCTACAGGGAAGGAGTCTTCACATCAAGTACCAAACATATCCCCTTTGTATACAGGGTTGATAGGGACAGGCAACTTAGACATTGGCTACCTAAAATGGGGAGTTGGCCTACAAAGGCATGAAG
>NW_006408557.1:22721436-22722962 GCF_000296735.1 Chrysochloris asiatica
ACTCTGTGTATTCCTTCCATCTTTTCTTGATGCTTTCTGCATCTCAAGCTGGGGGAACTGAAGAAAATATTCAAGCCTTGACTTTCAGTATTGAAAGATTCTCTGGGACAGAGGGTAGATTGTGATAAACTAAATAATGATTTCCCAAAGACATGAAGTCCTAATCTGTGGAAACTGTGAATGTCAGCTTTTTTGAAAAAGTCTTTGCAGATGCAATTAAGGATTTTGAGATGGGGGGATTTCCTTGATTATCTGGACGGGATCTAAATAATATATAATTCACTGAACTGAGCCCAGGTTAACTCCAACTGTATTCCTTAATTTCCTTGAACCTCAGTTTCTGCCTGTGTAGAATGCAAACAAACATCTTTATATTCAAGGGTTGTTATGTGGTTAAATGCAATGGCATAGGTAAGGTGTAAGCAATATAGTTGCCCATCAGTCAATTCTGACTGATGGTGTTCAATGTGTACAGCATAGAAATGCTTCATAGCGTTTCCCCCCTCCTTATTTTGAATAAAATATTGCTATGGGTGAATTTTACAGAGCAAAATTAGTTTTCCATTTAATATTTTCTACATATTTTGCTTTGTAACATTATTTGTAGTCCCAGCTATGTTACAGTAACCTTTCCACTTCCTCCCTGGGTTCCCTGTTTCCATTCATGTTTCTCTCTCCCATTTCCTGTCTCCTGACCTTAAGTTTTGGGCAAATATTGCCTTTTGGATCATAGCAAAGAAGAATGAAGAAAAACAAGGACTCAAGGAAATAATGAATTCAAAGGACTAATGGACCCTACCACAGCCTCCACTAGCCTGAGATCAGAAGAGCAAGGATGGTTCCTGACTATCACTACAATCCACTCTGATTAGAATTAAAAGAAGATCCATGAGAGAGTAGGAGCAAAATGTAGAATAAAATCCAAAATCATAAAAAAGACCAGACTTACAGGTGTAATAGGGATTGTTGCAACCCCCAAGACTATCGCCCTTAGACATACTTCAAACCTGGAACTGGGGCGGAGGTCACCTTTCATAAAAAAAATAGGCCTATAAAATGAATAATAACATCTATGAGGAATGTACTCCTCAGAACTCCATAGGATTCTAAAGGCTGTGACCTTTTGGGAGCATATCAACAGGCCTGTCTTTTGAGTGATTTTGATCCATCAACACTTCAGCTAGCAGTTGAGTGCTTAATCGTTTGTGAAACATTTGGAATCCAATAAATGGTAGTGTGTTGTTGTGTTGCTTATTTGATCATTTCTCTTTCTTGGCATTGCTCAGAATCCGAAGGTCAGAATAGTAGCAAAACAGAATGAAAAGGTGAGGTTTTGGAAGTAGAAAAAAATGGATTTGTACTTGTATCTCACCATTTTGTGGCTATGGCCCTTCATCAGTTGGCATCCCTTAGGACAGTGTTGGCTTTAAGAAAACTGACTTAAACAACAAAGAAATGTTTTCTGTCTGATGAGTGGGAGTCAGGACCATAGGGTCCAGCAATGTCCAGAGACCCACATGCTTTCT
>NW_006408557.1:22723162-22724131 GCF_000296735.1 Chrysochloris asiatica
GTGTGTGTGTGTGTGTGTGTGAGTGTGAATCCAAATTGACTTAAGCCAGACCTATACTACATTTCAGTTAATCACTGGCAAGTGAGATGCGCTTACCTTAAGAGGTTTAGCCTAATTACTGGGTGTGTGGGAATACTGGAAGTTACTCATTACTCTATTAACCTTACTCAGTCTCAATTTCCCCACCTATAAATACATAACTCACAGGTTGCTGAGAAGATGAAACAATATTAAATTTATAGTCTATCTTCAGTAATACTTGACATTAAGTAGTCATTCAATGAATTTAGGACATTACTATGGAGATGACATGACATACCAGGGATTGAGAAGTCATACTGACCATTCACAGATACCTTGGTGCCCTGACCTGACTTGTACTCCTTGTCAGGTCTCCCTTTCTGGAACTTTACGCAGTAGTAGATGCCAGCATCTGCAAGAGAGATTTCACTGATTTCGATGGAAAAGTCTGTGTTTCCAGCTTTGGTGGTGCCTCCAATTTGTTTTACTCTGGGAAAGAGACCTTTTTGAAAGTTGTAGATTAGTTTCCGGTTTGGTCCAGTACCCTTGAACCACAAGACAGGTCCATTCGGGACAGATTCTGATACGGTACAACTCAAGGTAACTGTTTCCCCAGTTGACACAGTCTCTGACATCTCAGGTTGTCGCACCTGGAACTTTTCCTCTGTGCTTCCTAGAAAGAAACTCAAAATCATCTTCCATTTCCCCTGCTTTTACCCAGGTCATACTTGGTTCTCACTCACTAATTCTTTTAGTAACATCTATGAAAACCTACATAGGGGTTTCTGCAAATGGAAGCAGCTCTTCCACTCAGTGCTGACAATGAGAAGTCAGTTCAGAGACCCAGCTCCACTACCACTAGACAGATATTTTGGCTCTATACAGGGTCGCTGGTAGCGTAGTGGTTACGAATTCGGCTGTGAACCTTAAGGTCAGTGGTTCGAAACT
>NW_006408557.1:22724231-22726748 GCF_000296735.1 Chrysochloris asiatica
CCTCTGGCAAAGTGTTCTGAGAACACTCAAGCCTCTGAAATATTTTAGCAGTGAACATTTGAAGTTGAAGGCATTGTGGATTGTTTTCATGGCCTATAATTTCAGATTCTCAAACATTCTACATTTATTGGTAGCATTTATTGTTGTTGTTGTTAGGTGCTGTTGAGTGGACTCCAATTTATAGCAACCCTGTGCACAATGAACGAGACACTATCCTATCCTCTGCCATCCTCAGAACTGTTTCAATGTTGAAAATCATTGTTGTAGCTACTGTGTCAATCCATTTAATCTAAAATCTTCATTGTTTTAATTGACCCTCTACTTTGCAAATTAAAAGACAGTTCCCTCTGTTTCCAGGAACATTTGGTAAAATATGATAGCTGGGATCAGACTAGAGAACAAGGGATTTCATGTGTATTGTATCCAGCCCTGTAACTCTGGCAATCAGTTCATACTTGAACAGAGGACATGGAGCATATATTTTGCAAGTAGATAGTCATTCCAGTTTGAGCCTCCTAAATACTGCATTTTCTGGAATGACGTTAGACTTCCAAAGGAAAAGAGGTGAGGAAAACACACTAAGTAGTCTGGGGACTTCAACTATACATACAGCCTAAGGACTTCACTTACCTGTGAGTCCCAGTAACAGAGGCAGCAGTAGAGAAAATAGAGGTGGGTGGCATGGGGATACCAGAATAGGCATTGTGGTAACTTGATGATCTTGCTCTGTCGGAAAGCCCTGGAAACACCTGGGATTCTGTGCTCTGAGGAGAGAGTAGAGTTCCTGCTTCTATTTTGTCAGAGGAAGGAGATTTTGATGTGACTATAAAACTAGGCAGATGATGTTGATGTTGATGTATATTGAGACATTGCTGATGAAAGTGGCCAGGGCAGAGGGGTCGACACCTGCAGGATTGTACTCCTTCCAAAGCCTCTTCCCATTTCAGGGCTTCTCTCTAATCCCACAGCCTGAGTTTACCCATGGCTTCTGGAAACTTCTGATAAACAAGTGCAGGCCCAGCTTCTGCATGAGCCCCAGACCTGGGCCTCAGTGACCTGCAAAAGTGGAAAGAGGAGGCAGGATCTGTACACCTCACTCTTTGGGGAATAGAGTTGAACTCTAAAAGGACATTTCCTTCTATCTTTTCTTCCTTAACATATTATTTATACCCTTCTTTCCATCCCCAGAAGCCTCTTCATATTCTATTGGACTCTAAGAGGCATTTGAGGAATTAAAAACCAGCCTGATTTAATGTCTGCAATTAAGCCCTAGCATTGCCATGAGTCCCTGCATAAAATATATGACTACATCTTGGGAAAGAGAGTTTTGTAGATGATGATTATTTTCATTGATGGAGGGGATACATAGGGAAGGTGGAGAGGTGAGGAAAGGAAAGCAACATACCTGAGACTCACATGGGAGAGTAAGGGGTACCTTTCCTGGCTCTGCCTTGTTCTGGGAATAGCTTAGGAGTGAAGGGAGTGAATGGGTCAGAGAAACATACCCAGAAAAAGGGAAGAACCATCATGTTAGCCTCTTCTCTCACCTTTTGGATGGGTACTATCCAAATATAAAGGTGGTATCCAGTGATTCTCGTCCTCACTCACTTGGTGACCCTTTAATGTCCAAGCATTCATAGGCAGACACTGGTTGCTGTGACTGTCTCTTCACTACCTTCTTCTCAGGGACACACTGGATGTCAAATCAAGAAGAGGCATTACATTTTATGTGATGTCAAGACTTCCCTCCATTGTGATGTCAGTGTCCTATTCCATTGTTCTGGAATAGTGAACTCCACATTGGGTAGCCCATTCATGGCACCTTCAGAGAACTGAACAGAAACTTTCCTCCAGGTTAGATTCTAAACTCTTTGAAAGCTGAGATTATTAGTAACATAATGGTCAAGGGCACTGACTTTGGAACCAGCGGCATCACTAGAGTATGAAGTGGGTGTGGACCTTACCAGGTGCCACTGTCAGAGAGGATGACCCCAAAATGGCTGTCTAAAATACATTTGTGCAGTGTTTCAACAGAAATTTATTATTTCAGATAAATATCCCTATAATTCGTTATAACTAAGAGACATTTTTTGTCAGTAAAGCTTAATGCTTACAAGGCTTAAAATCTATGGTAATTTACTTTTTGAGCCTTCTAATGCTCTCTGTCAAGGAACCCTTTTGGCTTCATGGGTTATGTGTTGGACTACTAACCAACTAGCTACTCCATAGGAAAAGGATGGGACAGTATATTTCCATAGTGATTTACAGCCTTATAAACAGTATGGGGCAGTTATACTCTGTCTTATATGGTAACTATGAATTGGAATTAACTTCTCAGTAGTGGGTTGGGTAATGCACTTCATTGGAGTTGTCATTATTACCCAGTTAAAGTATTTTGGATCATGTGGCCCATGGGGGAGGGTGTGACACCATGAATAACCACATTGGGTGATACCAACTCCACTGATGCCACTCAATCCAGGTTCAAATCCTGAATCTACCTCTTAGTAGTTTAGT
>NW_006408557.1:22726848-22731656 GCF_000296735.1 Chrysochloris asiatica
CCGTGTCCCAAAGATTTTGGTATGTTGTGTTTTCGTTCTCATTGATTTCAAGAAATTTTGTGAATTCACGTTTGATTGATGTTTATAATTTTTTAATAAATAGCACAAAAAATTGAGCTTTACATTTGTAGTCAAGACCACTTCTTAATTTGGCAAACTTTAAACAATTTGTTGTTATTAAGTGCTGTTGAGTCAGCTCTGACTCATAGTGACCCTGTATAGTGTTTCCAGGAGCAGTTGGTGAGTTTGAACCACTGATCTCATAGTTGAAACTGAACTTGCGGCCCAGTGCTTTATCTCACAGCACTACTTCTTAAACAATTTACAGCATATAAATTTGATAGTTTGTGCAAAGGAAAAAAAAGCGACTCTTTCTAAATGCCAATATAACTCATTTTGTACCAAATTCTGTAAAACACAAATTACAGATTATGAGGACCAGAGGGAACCAAGAATAAAGTTAATATAATTTACTTGTTGATCTATATTAAGAGTAATTTAAAAAGAAAATAAACAACACTTCTAGGAACTAGAGGAAGAAATAAAAATACTTCTACCAAAATAGTAAAATTTGATGAAGCAAGCAAGGCATATTAATTTTAATTGGATTCAGTAATGAAGATGGTTTATTCACTCCTCTCAGGAGGACTTTTGAAAATATTACGTAGCTTAAATACAGTAATTTGAGCATTTCTCAACCTTGAGCAATACAAGGATCAATAAGCAGTAAATCACTACTTTTAATTATTGTTGTTGTTATTAGTCACACAGTTTGAGAGCTTAGGTAGCTCATGCTTTGCTTCTGATGCAAAGTGATCCTATGTACCAGAGAATGAAACTATACCAGGCCCAACATCATTCTCACAGTTGATATTAGAGTTTATTGTTGCAGCCACTGTGTGAAATATTCTTGTTGAAGGTCTTTCTCTTTTCCCTAACACAAACATGATATCCTTCTCCAGTGACTGATCTTACCTGATAGCATGACTTGAGACAAAGTGTCACCTTCCCTGCTTCTAAAAAGTGTTTTGGCTCCACTGTGGCAGTCCATTTTATACTATGTTGTTGTTGTTATGTGCCATGGAGTTGGTTCCAACTCGTAGTGACCCTGTACAGGGTTACCAAGGCTGTAAATCTTTATGGGAGCAGAAAACCTCCTCTTTCTCCCATGGAACAGCTGGTAGTTTTGAACTGCTGACCCTGAGGTTAACAGCCCGATTCGTAACCTCTACGCTACCAAAGCCAACACCATAATTCAAATGCATCAGTTTTTTCTGGTCTTCGTCATTCATCATCCAGTTTTTAACATATTGTTGTTGTTAATGTTAAGTGCCTTTGAGACAGCGCTGACTCATAATGACTCTGAATAGATGGTTCTGAGCATTGGCTAGTGGGTTTGAACTGCTGACTTTGCTGTTGGTTTGTTGGTTGGTTATGTGCTATGGAGTCGGAACTGACTCATAGAGACCCTGGTTCAGGGTTTCTGAGGCTGCAGATTTTTACAGGAGTAGAAAGCCTCATCTTTCTCCCACGGAACAGCTGAAAGTTTCGAACTGCTGACCTTGCGGTTCACAACCCGATTTGTAACCACTACACCACCAGAGCTCCTTAGCCATCCATTATTCTCCAATGCCACACCAGGACTTGAGGTGATTGAAAATACCATCACTTGGACCAGGTGCACCTTCATCATCAAAGTGACTTCTTTGCTCTTTCACACTTTAATATGGCCTTTTGAATTAGATTTGTCCAATGCAATAAGTTGTTTAATTTCATGACAGCTGCCTTCATGGCTAAAGTTAAAATGATGGCATTGATTAGGAATAATTTGGATTCTGAACCTTGGGATGGGGACATATGGATCAATATTCAGGAATCTGGAGACACTGAGTTCCTAACTTACATTAAATCACTCCTGGCAACAGAACCAGCCATCTTATCCCCATCTAATGAGATTTTGTCTGAGATATCACCTCAAGCAGTGCTTGAAGAGCTATCTGGGGACATCACCTGAGGCAGATGCCTTAGAAGACATTGCTGAATGTTTCCAGGAACCATCTTCAACACCCATTTTTACTTCTAGATCTACAGTTAGACTTAAGTTCCATAGAGCCCCAAAAGATGAAGTATAAAGTGTAATCCAGGAAGATATATGTATCCCTTAAAGTTGTTCCTTTAAAGAACAACAGATTTTTCTAATATGTACAACCAGAAACATGGAGAATACGTATGGGATAATGGTGCAAGAAATATAAGGTTGGATCAGTCTGAGTTTATTACTATCAGTCCACTAAACACAGATCACTTTATCAATGTTTTAGCTTGGGAGATAAGGAAAACATCTAATCATTTATTTGGTTGGATCACTGAAGACTATTATGTGGCGTCCTACACTAAGTCAAATTGAAGTACCAGACTTGCTTTGGTATACTGTAGGAGAAGGTATCCAACGGTTTAGGGAAATGAGGATGTTAGATTAGATTTATCAGTTTAGACCCATAGATCCACACATAGAATACACGGAGCACTTAAATTTTACAACAATAAGGAACACATTTGTGAAGGCAGCCACAGCATCCTTGAAGACTTCCATGATTGTTATTTTCTGTAAGTCATATTTGACAGTGGGAGCTGGCCTAATTGAATTAAGACATTTAACTACAATGGGGCTGATTGGACTTTGTGATGGCAAGGGCCAAGTGGCAGCACTTAATTCACAAAGATGAGATGGACGTGGCTAATATAATGAACAGCACAGTCAAAGTAAAAATCAGAATAGTCTGGCTCATATGGACTTATGTTGTTGTGCTTAAGTGCTGTTGATTCCAACTCATAGTGATCCTGTATAGGGTTTCCGAGGAGCAGCTAGGAGCTTGAACTGCCAACCTTGTAGTTCAAAGGACTTTGCAGTCAGGTGCATTAACCCAAAGCACTACACCAAGACTCCATGTGGACTCATAGCATTGGAAATTCTAGTAATGTTTACTTCATCTATACCAGCAGAAAAATTCTAGGTCAAGTGAATGGCAGTTTAATTTGAATCACCAGAAAAAAATGTCATGGCCTCTCAATCATCTCAAACAAATGAACCAGTTTGCAGATTTACAACCCCTTGAATGAAGAGGACATTGGATCCTCTCGTGGAAAAAAATCCACTACAATACCAGAAATTGATACTATTAACCATTCTCTCATCCATTCCCAAAGAGTCTACAAACTTTTATGAGAATAACTATTCACTGAGGGACAGAAAATCATAAGATTTTTCAGGGATTACTGGACACCAGTTCTTAATTTACACAGAATCCAGGAGACCAAAAATGTCATTGTAATTAACCATTAAGAATAGGTGTATGTAAAGGTGAGGTTATTTTTTGAGTCTTAACTCAGATTCATTTCACAGTGGGTCTAGTATGTCTCCACACCCATCCTGTAGTAATTTCTCTAGTTCAGGACAGCATAATTGAAATAGACATATTCAGCAACTGGCAGAACCTCTGCATTGGATTCCTGACATATAGAGTAAGGGATATTATGGTAAGAAAAATCAAGTGGAAACCATTAAAACTCCCTCTACCTAGGAAAATAGTAAAGCAAAAGCATATTGCATTCCTTTTTCAGTATTAGAGTATCACCATCAAATAGTAAGAGGAATTGTCATTATCAAGGACTTGATGGATGTAGGGGTGGTGATTCCTATTCTTTCACTTTTAGCTATTTCATTGGGCTCTGGTAGTGTAGTGGTTACGAATTGGGCTGTGCACTGCAAGGTCAGCAGTTCAAAACCACCAGCTGTTCTGCAGGAGAAAGATGAGGCTTTCTGCTCCTGTAAAGATGTACAGCCTCAGAAACCCTGTACAGGGTCACTATGAGTCGGAACCAACTCCATGGCCCATAAGAACAACAACAACAAAAACATACAGGTACAGGACACAAGTGGAGGTTGGTGGCTAGAGGGTGCAGTTCTCCGTTTTTCTTGTTGCTTTCTGATAGATGAGTGTGTGTGTGTCTGTGTGTGTGTGTGTGTGTGTGTGTGTGTGTGCAGCCAGTCCCTGCCTTCACCAACTCAGGGACTTTTGTGCAGCCTCTGCTCTGCTTGTGGTCAAGTGCCAAACATAGTGTTTCTGCTTCTGGAGGTGCATGAACTCACCTTAAGCTATGCAATACAGTGAACAGAAAACTGCATTCACACTTTCAGTCTCTACCACATCTACCAGGAGACAGATGTGTGCCTGAGAATACACCAATAAGAAGTCATCAACTAAATATAAATATAACACCATAACATTTCAGAGAAAACAGACAATTTCAGCTCACACAAAGAAACAAGACAGAGTGCTTCAAACATGTAACCAAAATACAGTCAGAAAATATACCACCAGAAATGGTATTGGAATTACCTGATAAGGAATTTTAAATAATGCTAATTAGGCAAATTCAACAGATTGAGAGAAAGATTTAGGAAAATACAGATAAAATCAAGGAAAATATAGACAAAACTATAGAAAATTCAGAAACCAAACTAACAAAATAATTGAAAACATGGGAACAATACAAAAACAGCAATTAGAAAGCCAGAAGTTTAACATTAAGAATTCAGAAATAGATAATACACTGAAAGGGCAAAGAATCAGTGGAAAGTCAAATTACTGAACTTGAAGAAAAATCTCTTAATATTCATCTACTAGAGGATAAATCAGAAAAAAACCACAAGAATAATCCAAACAAAGCCTAACATTTATATGAGACAATATCAAAAGGAACAACTTGTGTGTGATAGGAATTCCAGAAAAGGAAGATAAAAAAAA
>NW_006408557.1:22731756-22735029 GCF_000296735.1 Chrysochloris asiatica
GACCCTGTATAGTGTTTCTGAGGAGAGACTGGTGAGTTTGAACTGACCTTGGTCCAGGGCATTATCTTGTAGCACTACACCAGGACTCCAGACAAGGATGGACGTCTGGACATGGAGTTTCATTCAGGGCTGTGTTAATGGAAGAGACTATTCCCCCATCCATCTAAAAGCAAAAAATCATTCAATAAGTTTGGACTCAATGTCTAGCTTCCCTTCTCATATCCCATACCTCCACTATATTTGGTTTGAACTTTATCCTTCTTGAAGGTAACCAGTCATTGAATTTTTAGAGATGAGTGCTGAGAAGTGTGGAGAAAGGGAAAATGAAGAGATGGCAAAACTAAACAAAGAATAGGTTTAAGTAGAATACTATGTTCATAGAGGTAGGGTCTGGTTCTTCCACTTACATTCTGTGGACTGTAGAGAGGTTCTGCTTTTAATCCTCAACATCAAAAGGGGTCAACCACTGCCCTTCCACCACCACCACCACCACCAATATGACTACTTCACACTGTATCAGATTCTGTTAATCATCTCTCCTATTATGTTAGTAAATCATCAAATTTGCAGACTACAGACTTCCCAATTCAGGACAGGGAGTCTGGGAAGTTAGAAGCTGGCAAAGTCAAAAAGGAGTATCAGGGAAAAGGGTGCACTTATTTAGCTTGATAGAAATATGTGAGTTTTCCATTGGTCATGGGACACCGTGGAATGTGATTGGACTTGAGGAAAACATTACTGGGGAAGTTCAGTTTTACTGGCAGAGGAGACAGACACCCTACTTTCACTGAATTTCATAAAATTAATTCAGGGAGTGGTAAGGAGGAGGCAGCATTGGTTGTCCTCAGGGAACAAGAAATAGGGTGTGTGGGTGAGGGAAATCATGTTGGCCTGTACGTATTATGGCTGCCTAGAGATCTCTTTGCTGTGGTATAGAAGACAATGGGCATTTAGGGGAAAACTTCACCTATCTTAAGATTGTATCTTGAAGCAAGCGCTAAGATGTGGGTGCAATGCTTATGGCTGTAAGTTCAGGGTCAGAGAATAGACCATAATAGACACAATGAAAATTCCTGTATTCAATATCATCCTTAAAGTCTTAACAAATTCAGTCATCCTCTGGGTTTCAGATTTCTTGCATTTTGAACAAAGCAGAGGATATATGCAATTGCATCTTGTCTGTCCTGGAGTGCCCCTTCTCCCATGTTATTGGTTTCTGGTGGAGCTGGCCACCAGAATACATGGGCACTTGGCCCAGAATGGTTTACTGGGGTGGTTTGAGGATGCACAATATCCAGCATGTAGTCATTGTTTAGTGGAAAGTGGAAGTTTAAAGGCTCATCTTCACAGACTGCTGTATTACTCACCATTCACAAACACATGGGTGCCGAGACCAGACTTATACTCCTTGTCAGGGTGCCCTTTCCTGAACTTCATACAGTAGTAGGTTCCTGTATCTCTGGGTGACACATCACTGATGCGGATGGAATAGTTTGTCTTGCTGGTTTTGTTTGAAATTTGGGTTATTCGTGGGAAGAAGCCTCCATTTGAATGGTAGATTAATTGCCGTTCTGGCCCAATCTCCTTGAACCACAAGATGGGTCCTTTGGGTGGCAGAGCAGATTATGTTGCAGTCCAGCCTTACAGAATCTCCAGCATAGACTGACACCCACCTCTGAGGCTGGTCCACCTGGAACTTTTCATCTGAAGTCCCTGGAGAGAAACTTGGAGTCATCTTTTAAGATCTCTGTGTTGGCCCAAGGTGGTCTGAGGGTCTGGAGGTCTGGTTCTAAGTCAGGAAGTCAAGATGAGGTGTTTCATTATTTATTATTTTTTTAGCAAAACGTATTAGCACCTACTGTCTGCAAATTACAGTTCTGGCTGCTTCCAATAAGCAATGCTTTGGAGGAAGGGTGAAATACAAGACTTCTTTTAGTCTAAATAGTCCCCAAATATAGACTTAGGTCATTGTAGGAGACTGCATCCACTCAAAATTCCATGGTCCCAGACTGGGCTGTGGTGGCCATTCAGTGACTTGCTTCCTAATGAGAGTGAGGAGAATAATGCAGGTTTTCAGACATTCTGGCTAGTTAGGGATCCAGAGGTCAGAATGATCTATTCATGGGTTTTTGGAGTCTAATGTTACCAGTTTTGAGCATCTATTCTGGTTCAGCCAGACTAAAATTTCTAGGACTTGGCTGTAAGTGTTTGCAACTGGTAGTTGGGGCTTAGGCATGATAGATACAATACATACTTGTGTCTGTCTCATTCCCTAGGCAGAAAAACTGCACAGAGAGGCTGACTAGGGCAGGGATGCACATGGTGATTCATTTGCTAAGACCAGATAAGTAAGGCATGTGGGAGGAACAAGAGTCCTCAGACAGAATCTTATCTGCGCAGTTGATTTTCTTTCTTTAATTCTTACCTGGGATAAAAATTATTGGAATGAATATGCCACCAAATGAAGGGATTTGCCAAAATCAATGGAAAAGTTTATAATGCAATGTCTCTCAATTCTTTAAATATTAATTGGGGCCTATAAACTAGAGAATCCTGGTGTGGCACTGTGGGCTAATGCGTCAGACTGCAAAGTCATTTGAACTGCGAGGTTGGTGGTTCAAGCTCACCAGCTGGTCTTTGGAAACCCTATACAGGGTTGCTATGGGATGGAATCCACTCAACAGCACTTACAACAACAACAATAAATGAAAAAAAAAGTTATTTACGCTTAGGCCATTAGTATTTTCCCTTTTAAAACTGTAAAAATCTTAAAATAAAAATCTAAAGTACTAATACTATAGCTGGAGTTCTGGTGTGGTGCTGTAGGATAAGTACTGGATTGCAAGATGGGTTTGAACTGCAAGGTTGGAGGTTCAAATCCACAAGTTACTCCTCAGAAACTCTGTACAGCATCACTACAAGTTGGAACCAACTTAACAGCACTTAACAAGAAGAAGAAGACTATTTCCATGTAAAGCAATGTTTCCCCAACAAATGATGTTCTCAAAGGATGAAATTTCTATGTGTGCTAACTTTAAGATATTATAAATACCCTTATTATATAAATATATGAAATTATATGTATAGTATTTAAATTTGACATTCTTCCGTTATGTTTATAATTTTTTAAAATGTTTTATTGTGAATTATATGATAGTTTACATGGGGGAACTTCAGTTTTACATTTATTCCATCATATATCATCTCACTGCCATGGTTCCAATCCCCTCCATGCATCATCAACCACCCAAAGGTTTCGGCCCACAGTCCCTT
>NW_006408557.1:22735947-22736700 GCF_000296735.1 Chrysochloris asiatica
CCATGATAATTTACATCACCTCATATACATGTGGAAGCAGAACATGGAACAATGAATAATGAAAACAGGAGAAGAATTGATGACTTTGAGTTGGCTAAGAATAATGAAGATACTTTGGGCTGCTAGAACAACAAATTTTTTTTTCGGAAGAAGTATAGCTAGTATGTATGAAGTGAGGATGGAGAGACTTTGTCTCATGTACGTTGGACAGGTCATTAGAAGGTACCAGTCTCTAGAGAAGGAAATCATACTTGGTAGAGGATCAGTAAAAAAAAAAGAATCTCAATGAGATATAGTGACATGGTGACTGCAAAATGGGCCCAAGTATGGCAAAGATTGAGAATGGCACAGACCAGGCAGTCTTTTGTCATCTTGTCCATAGGGTCAGTATGAGTTAGAACTGACTGAACATCACCTACCAACAACAGGTGTTCTTGGATGTAATTTCAAACAGGCACAGCCATTGAAAACCCTATGCACAGTTCTACACTGAAACGCAAGGGTTAACATGAGTCAGCAATCTTTTTAAGTAAAAAAAGACAAGTTAAATGAAGTCTGCAGTCACTAGTTTTTCTGTAAGAAATGTTAACATTTGAAATATGTACCATAAAGTTTGTTAATATGTGCAAAACTAATTAATAAAAGTGACTGCCCATAAATATGGTCAAAATTTGACCATTTTCTCTCTACAAAAAAGGTGAACCACAAAAGTACTTTTAATTCTTTAATTTGCAATAAATTGAAATCTCCAAT
>NW_006408557.1:22736800-22738057 GCF_000296735.1 Chrysochloris asiatica
TCATCTTTCTCCCGCGGAGCAGCTGGTAGTTTCGAACTGCTGACCTTCCGGTTCGCAGCCCGATTTGTAACCACTACGCTACCAGAACTCCTTCCAATAGGAGAAAAAAAATCAAACTGTTAACCTGTTTTCTATAGTGGCTATCTCATTCTACATTCTCATCAGTAATATCAGAGTGATCCAGTTTCTTTAAATTCTTGCATTTGTTCATATCCTTTTTATTTTAGTCATTCTGAAAGGTCTGTAGTGATTTCACATAGTGGTTAAATTGCCTTTTCCTAAGGACCAGTGATCTTGAACATGAACATCTTTTTATATGTATATTTCACATCTGCATTTCTTCTTCAATGTAATGTCTGTCTATGTCTGCAAGGAAAAAAAAAAGGCCCCAAATCAAATGATCCTCCCACAATCCTCTCTATTCAGCTAGGTTCAATACTCAGACATCATCCTTACAGTAATGGGGTTTTATTAGGAAAATTAACAGGTTACAATGTAGGGTCAGAAAATGTAGAGTTTGGGTCACAAGGTAATACTGGCCTCATTAAATGAGTTGAAAAGTATTCTCTCCTTGTATTTTCTGAAAAGTGATTGTGGTCAACTGGTATTCTTCAAATATTTTGTAACACTATGTAGTAGGACTTGGTATGTAATATATATATATATCCTCCTTCCTCATACTCAGAAAATGATCTTGCTTCCTATTCTGAGTATTTCAAGCTGCACACTGCTGTGTTTGGGACTCAAAGTGTCTTCCAATATTGAATTGGGGAAAGAGATCTTTTAGTCTTTTTTTTTTTTTTTAAGAGTAAAGTTAAATTTTACAGTAATTTTTTTCTATATACAAAGAATTACAGTACATGTTTATGGGCTCCCCTCTTTTCACTAGGAGTTTCACTTACAGCTGGCAATCTATGGGGGAGGGGCAGATAAATAGTAATGGATTTCAGCCATCACCCCCCCACCCTTTTATTAAAAATATGAAGACAAATCTCTATTATCAGCTTGTTTCTTCTTTGCCAGACATAGAAAGCTGTTCTTCCATGAGCTCCTGTCCATGTTGTCCTTGCCCATACTCTGCACTCTCACCTACACGTACACACAGAATCCCACAGACCTGGAAAGCCTCCATTCTCTGTCCTACCCTTGAAGTTACAGCACCAGAGCCCTTGGTTTCTACTCCTACTCCTTGTTGATGTTGTTGTCAGGTGCCATCGAGTCGGAACCGACTCATAGCGACCCCATGCACAGCAGAAC
>NW_006408557.1:22762169-22765484 GCF_000296735.1 Chrysochloris asiatica
AGGAAGGTGTCTCGTTGCTTCTTCCTCTCACTGCTTGGAGACCCCTCTGGATCTGTATGCTTTCACTGGAAGTTGATTAGCACCCGTCACTGAAAGCAGATGCACCATCGTATAGGATGGCACCTTTGCTAGTTTGCCTTTCTATCTTGCCTTGAGCACCTCCTTCATTACAGATGGGACCTTCATTTGGGTAGCATTGGTAGCATTTGAGCATGTGTCCTTGGCTCTAAATGATGTCCTCTAGCATATCCTCATTGAAACTTGCATGTCCATTACTTCTCAGGCAGGGCCACTGAGTGACATTTCTCATCTGCCCATGAAATACAGACACTTTCGCCTTTGGAATGAGCCCCAGTGTGGAGAGATCTCCTGTCATAAGTCAAATCTGTCTGAGTCACTCACACTCCAACATTTCGTAGACACTCTATTCCACAAATGGTACACCTCCTCTCCCCATTTTCAATCGCTCTACTTGCCTGCATCTAGGCTGATTAGGCACGTTGGATCTCAGAACACAAGTGAAGTCTAGCCAATCTAGGTGGACCTACCTTCTGCTAACAAAAATACTCACTGAAATACTTTATGCACTAAGACCACATACGATGCCAAGTTCTCTGGGTGTTGTCTCATGAAACTCAAGACCTCATGCCATGTGACATGTTAATTACCCTCATACCTAGCCATATTCTTCTTGGGAAACATGTTCTCCCACAGACCATATTGTTGTTGTGAAGTGTTGAAGAGTCGGTTCTAAGTCCTAGTGACCCTGTATAGGATGTCCTAGGAGCAGATGGTGGGCTTGAACTGCCAAACTTGCAGTTGAAATGGCTTTGCAGTCTGGTGCATTAACCCTGAAAGCCGTACCAGGTCTCCATACAGACCATAAGTCTACCTAATCAGGGTTACTTTTCCTTCACAGCACTCATCTCATCTAATGAAAAGAATTTGCCTCACTACATTATGCCATACTGATACTCTCTGGTGTTGTAGACAAAGTATCGATTCTTTGCAAGAATCCCATTATACTTCCCAACAAAAACAGGATTGGACACAAGAGAAAGGCATTCATATGAAATCTGAAGTTAGAGAATTCATCCTTTAAAGTATGTTGTTATGAATGGTGCCGTTCAGACAGTTCAGATTCATACTGGGACCCCTGTGAGAACATAGAACTATCTGATATGATTTTCTTGGCTGTAATCGATACAGATTACAAGGAGCTCTGGTAGTGTAGTGGTTACGAGGGGGCTGCCAACCTCAAGGTCAGCAGTTCGAAACTACCTGCAGTCTGTGGGAGAAAGATGAGGCTTTCTGTTCTCGCAAAGATTTACAGCCTCGGAAACCCTGTGCAGGGTCACTATCAGTCGGAACCGACTTCAAGGTCCTTAACAACAACAACAATCCATACAGAAACACATTGCTGTGGTTTTCACATGAGAAATATCTAGTGTTGTTCAGACCAACAGTGGAGTGCTTAACTCTTTGTGCCTCCAAGACATCCCATTATAATAAAAAACAAGATACTCAAAATGGATCTCCTAACACTCTCTAGATCTGATCTATCTAAAGTCCAGTCTTGCTTAATTACAAACCACCACATTCTTATAGCCTCCTTATCTTTGTTTGTGTGTCAAGGCTGACCCAAAGGCTTCACTAGTTGCCGTGACTTCCTAAGAATGACCAGTCATGTTACCTGTTCTTCCTAAAAATTCAGTTTTTCACTCATGTTCCCATCTAATCATAATTAGTGGTCTGATGGATAACATATCTTTTGCTATGACCCTTTCACCATGGAGGGCTCTGAGAAACCAAGGTTGCTAATTTGATAAGCCTCTTTTCGGATCTGATGCTCCATGAAAATACTGACAGCTTAGGTGTTGCCACAGTACTCTGGATGGTGACACAACCCAAACATAACTCCTTTCGATGCACATTGAATATACATGACCCACAATCATAATCCTGTGAGTTGCACACTGAGGGGAACATGACTTGGACTAGTGTTACCTTATTCATAAACATACATGACAATCTCAGCAAATATGGTCCAATACAGCCTGTCCTTAACATCCCCCTTCTCTGCCCAGTGTAGGTACCACCTCTCCATGCATGTCTTCTAATCATCTGAGTCTTGAACATTGGGTGGTAGTGGATGTTATGTGCCGTGAGATTAGAACCAGCTCATAGCGACCCTGTACAGGGTTTCTGAGGTTGTAAATCTTTCAGGAGCAGAAAATCTCATCTTTCTCCCATGGAACAGCTTGATAGTTTCGAACTACTGACTTTGTGGTTAGCAGCCCGATTCGAAACCACTACACTACTAGAGCTCCTTTGAACATTGGGTACTACTCATGAACACAGTGTTCTATGTGACTCCCTGGACTTCAAGTCAGGCACCCTGATTAAAGACAAAATTCTCAAAGCTTTATTGAAATATACCTACAAACCAACCTCAACATCACAGAGAAATACATCAATAAAGCAATGCAAATAAATGCTTGACCTCAGTGACTCAACAGTACACTCACACCTTCCTACTATAGAAGCTCACTTTCACCAAACAAGGAAGTCTTCAGCAAAAACTGCTTCATGACATTTTTATGGAGCCGAAATGCCCAATGTGGTTTAGGCCATGAGGCAGACGAGGCCCTTCTTTGTTTCAGCCTTTCTCAAATGTTCTTGGTGTAGCTCTCAACCTATCCTCCCACTCCTACCAACACAAAACTACATTTTCCATCTCCACAACTTGATGTCCAAACAACTCAACATAGCACTCAAACATGTTGACCACACAAACATATGTACATGTGGAAACATAAAACCATTCCTTACCTAGACACACATGCAAACGCCAGACTGAACTAACGTAACTTCCACAAATTGCATCTGTTTCCACCCTAGGATGGTTTCAGTTGATGGTTCTTTTACCGTACATACTTACTAACTGTCCTCCACTCAGGATATATTTAATACTTGACAAACCGACCAACTCCAGATATCAGGCTCTTGAGCATTTGTACTAAAAACGAACAGACCTTAAAAATGCCGTCTCTGAGATGCTTTCTAAGCCAACATGCACGGTTTACATGAGGCCCTATAGGGAAAGATCCCAGTCAAGCTCCCATTCAATCACGACCATATGCATCACATCACCCTCTACTCTACTGGGTTTATCCAAGGCATGCCCATCACTGTCAATCCACCCGAGACTGAAAAAAACCTCACTTCATGCTAAATGCCACATTCAATTAATATTCATCATCTGCCCAGTGCCCTCACTCTTCCTTCACTATAGACACTCGATGGAACAGAAAC
>NW_006408557.1:22766194-22769170 GCF_000296735.1 Chrysochloris asiatica
TCAGGTGATAAGCATTCTTCATGTTCCTTCTCCTTTGTGAACCTCCGTCAAACTATAACAACAAAGTCCACACCTAGTTTCATGCCAACCCTGAAGAACTGAAGGTCACTTTTGATAATCACAATTGGGAAATGGCACTGACACCCTGTTAGGTGCAAACTTTACAAACATACAGAGCAAACTCTATAAAAGCCCAGCTAACTGACAAAATCCATGCCCATCAAGGCAGCTGCCAACATACACCCACTCTTTTGCAATTCCCATTGTGTTTGTGCTGGATCCTATCATAGTCTGTGTGGACTGCCACGGCTGAGTTGTGTAAACTATGTGATTGAGTATGTGAGTGAGTAATTTTCATGGTCTCCCTAATACCTCCTCTGTCATATAGCACTGAATGCTGGATTACAGAGGTCAGCACTAGATCTGTGGAACACATGTTTACAGACCTCCTACAAGATCAGCCTCAGAAGAAAAGGACACTGGCTATTCTTCTTGTACTCCACCATCCTAGATCTAGGTGCCAAATGACATAAGCTAGTGGATGGCCCTTGATTTCCTTCCCCTACAAAGCTTTGGGCTGGTGATAAAGGAGCAAGGCTACATTCAAAGATGTTTCTTCTTCTCTTTGCATTTTCTACCAACCCGGTTGCTCTGAGGAACAGTGGGTGTGGACTTTACACTGGAAGAAGCCTTGTTTTCTGAGGTGCTAGGACCTCCACTTGTAAAACCTGGTCCCCCCTGGGAAGTGTTACAGGGAGTTTGACTTAATGTTTGCTTATTAGCAACTTCAATGGCAGGACTTGTATGAATCTTTCTAGGTCCCATCTGCTTTGTATGTGTGCTTTGGCTAGAAAGACCTCTGGTGCTCTTGGTAGATGGGCTGTGTTTCCTACAGTTCTTTGGGATGCTAGGGTCTCTCTTTGATGCGCTGTCAATTGTCTGTCCTGCAGATTGGGAGGAGACATCTGAGACTTCTCTGTTTTGAGAGTCCATGGGAGTTGAAGAAACCCCCGGCTTTAAGGGGCTTATGGATGTGCTGGCACCTATTGAGGTGTGGAGCCTCCCATTCAGCCCAACATTGGTAACAGTGCCAGTCATAGAAGTGCCAAATCCAGAGACTGTGGTGCCACCGGACTCGGAAACTAATGGGATGGAACCCAAAGCAAGCTTAGTGGTGACTTGTGAGCCCAAGGTCAATGAGCCTGTCAACTGTGACCCTGTGCTACTGCCCAAGGCTGGATGACTTGGAGTGGAGCTTGAAGCGAGATTCAGTGTTGGAGCTGCTTGCATTGCAGTCTGGAGAGCCTTAGGGTTGGTGGTAGCTCCTCGCTGCTTCCTATCACGGGCCCTTATTACCTGCCTGGGCATAGATGTAGGAGACAGGGTGAGGCTCAGTGTGGTTTTGTGAGAGTTATGGGACCATAGAGTAGGCTGGTTGGTAGCATCTGAGCCTGAAACATTACTGCCTCTGGAGGTGGGTGTCTGAAGGACATGGATGGATGGTAGTCCTGTACTGGTGCTCAGGAGAGGTTGCTGGAAGAGAGACTGGGAAAGCTCAGAGGTATCCATGGGTGTGACACCCATATCAGGAGTCTGCTGTGTAGGAGGAAAGGTGTGGACTACATGATGAGGAGTAGCTGATTGTGGCACTAGAGTGGTGTCCATAGGAGTGACACCCACATCAGGGAAATTTTGGGTGTGCAAGCTTCTAGAAGCGCTGCTTGTTGTGCTAGGGCCAAGTGAGGGACCAATGATTTTCATGCCACTGGAGATAGAGGCCCTAGGATTACTGCCATTGGAGGCGGGTGTCTGAAGGACATGGATGGATGGTAGGCCCATACTGGTGCTCAGGAGAGGTTGCTGGAAGAGAGACTGGGAAAATTCAGAGGTATCCATGGGTGTGACACCCATATCAGGAGTCTGCTGTATAGGAGGAAAGGTGTGGACTACATGATGAGGAGGAGCTGAGTGTGGAACTGAAGAGGTGTCCATAGGAGTGACACGCACATCAAGGAAATTCTGGGTGTGCAAGCTTCTAGAAGCGCCGCTTGTTGTGCTAGGGCCAAGTGAGGGACCAATGATTTTCATGCCCCTGGAGAGAGAGGCCCTAGGAGCCTTTGTTGAAGAGGAGGCCCAGGGGAAGGACTCAGGAGAATCTACGACCATAGGTGTAGGTGAGTCTCCCCTGCAGGTGCTGTGAGTGGTGGGGAAGTCCACTCCATGTTTAGGCAGATGAGAGGGAGCAGGTGTGGAAGTGAATGAACTCCCAGCTGATCTGAAGGGTCTCTGTGTATGTGAAAATGGAGTGGAAGGAGTGGGCAGCCAGTTCAAAGGGACTAAGGGCAGTGTACGTGAGAAGGTGTCAGCTGGGAGTGGTGGGAATGAATTAAGTAGAGGGGCTGGTAAGCAGGGAGTTTTCCTACACATGAGATTAGTTGAAGTGGCCAGTCCTGCACACTGCAGGAAGTTCTTTAGGTCTAGCGAATCCTGCTTTCCCTTCCACACTGCCTGTTCCTGGTTCACGTTGGGGGCTGGTGTGGCAGTCTTTGGAGGACCAACCTCTGCAGCTGGCAGTGGGTGATCTTCCGAAGGCTGTAGGGTGCTGAAGCCCAAGTAGGCCCCCGTCTCACCTCTCAACATGAGGTTGATGTGTTGGAGTGCAGCTCTCTTCTCCTGATCCAGGTCTTGTGCGGTGACTGGGTAACCTGGCTGGGGGCCTGCAGGTAGCTGCAAAGGCTCCCCTCGCCTTGGACGCAGCAGAGGAATCTTGCGCTTTCTGGGTCTCGAGCTCTCTGATGGAAGTAAGCAGCTCCTCAACTTGTGTTTCTGCCCAGAGGTCACTTGTGAAAGCTTTGGACACGTGCTCTTCATAGGGGACATCACCGAAGCAGAAACGTCTGGTGTCAACGCCTCCTGACTTACAGTCTCTGTAAGTACAGAGACTGAGGTACAGGGCAGTTGAGACTGGGTTGTGAC
>NW_006408557.1:22769420-22772576 GCF_000296735.1 Chrysochloris asiatica
AATGGTGTCTTGTTTTCAGAGGACCAGGTCTGGCAAGGAAGGAGGACTCGCTGCCATGGGCACCTACGGGGTGAAATGCTGAACATTTCCTCCCAGTAGCAGCTGGGCCCCTTCTCTGCCCATCCTGCCTCTCTAGGGTACTTGAGACTTGCTCCTGCTTCTCCATCCCGTTATTCTCTTCAGTGTTCTTCAATGCAACCCTTTCTCCATTTGTCTCTTGGGCACACTGGACTGTTTGTAACCACTGAGATGGAACTACCTGCTCTTTGGTCCGTGGCAGAATCGATGTTCTGTCTCTGTTGGCTGAGCGGTGGGACACCTGGCATGTCGGTATGGGCAGCCTTGGATTCGTCTGGTGACAATACCACCATCTGGAAGTGATGGCCCCAAAGAAGGATCTCAGGGTCTGTAGAATCATGGGATATCTTCTCCATTGGTCACAGAGAAAGCGCCGTTGGAGAATTCCATGATTCGTCCCGTCTGTCCTGAGAGTCGCTCCTCTGCCAGCAATAGGGACAGCGGAGTACTGTCTGGTATCAAAGGGATAATGGCGGGAGTTCGGTGTGGCCTGCAGGTAGCTGGGCTCCCCTGGCGGGACCTCAGTCTCCGGTGCAGAGGGCTGAGGCCAGGGGACCAGCTTGCCCAGGTAACTACCCATCAGAGCAGTTGTGGGACTTTGGCCCTAGAGTCGGGCTAGATTTCACCGCAAGGATACGGATTTGGGGTTTGGGATTCTAGTCAAATGCTCAGCGACCGTTTCTATGTACCAACTCAGGCGAAGGCAGGGTACATACCCAAAGATGGGTCTGTTGCTAGGAAACACCTTTTGAACGGCCAGTGGATGAATGAGCGCGAGCTCAGAATGCTGGACTCCAGTACTGTTGAGGGATTTACGCATGCGCCAATTTCTCAATTGCACTACGGGGTTCACGCGGAACGTCAAGGAAATGTTGCTTGTGCAAAAGCTGCGGGTGGAAGAGCTGCAGGTGCAAAAGATCATTTCAGTACAGATGCGATGCAACATATGTGCTTGCCCCAAAGAACCTCTGGCGCAGGCTCAGAAGGTATTTCAGTATTGACAGCATAGCTTCCAGCATCATAGCAACACGTAACCCACCTGAGTAGTATAAAAGGATCTGATCCATTGTGGATTTTCCATATAGAAAACAAAATAAAACATATTTGTTAAAAGGAATTGTTTACTTAGGGACTTCGATGTTTATTTCTCCCATTTTATCTTTTATTTGTGCTCTTTGCACTGCCTCTGCCCTAACCTATGTTATGTCCCTACTATTTTGCATCAAGACATGGCTGTTCTATTAATATTGAATTCTGGGTGTGCATTGCCTGGCCATGAGTTTTCTGCAATGTGAAGGTCCTAGACTATAGAAAGCAAGATATCAAGACACATGGAGAGCTTCATGGCATTCTGGATCTACAGATCCTGAAAGGAGACAAGGGCCTTTCTCGAGAGCGATAAGTACATTGTTAGGATTCACACAATAGAAAGCCTTTGCATTGTCAGTAAAGCACAGGTAAACCCAAAGCTCCTTAACATCCATCCAACTGAAGATTCCCTTACCTACCAGCAGAGCTCTGTCAGATGCCAACTGAAGGGAAGTTAACTTTGACTATAGTATATTAACTGTATGCACACAAGGCAATATTAGCAGTGATGGTTGAAACACAGCCTCCCTTGAAGAGGACTGGGTAGGAGTGAGAGCTTGAACCAAACTTCAGGCCTGATAATCCATCTGTGGTGTTGGCAAATCTGCCAGTTTTATCAGGGCATACCCAAACAAAACTGATCAAATCAGATGCTCATTTTCTTCCATTTGGCCTAGATAGTAGAGTTGCTAGAAGATTCTAGAGACTCAGCATAATGAAAACCATTAGCTTCAAGAATACAACAAATGGCAGTTTATTGTGTAGTGAAGGAACTGAACATTCCTGAGGACATGTGGTGCGTTAAGATTTGTATTGGACCAGTAGCCTGAAGATCGCCAGTGCAAACATACCACATCCTGGAAATCCTAAAGAGGCTATGATTCACAACAGACCCAATGGAACATAACAACAACAACAGAGACTATTATAAATGACACACTCCCCATTGTCACTGATCATGGTTAACTTGAAGGCAAAGCAACATCTACTCTATCCCTGCAGCAAAAGTGACACACTTGTATAACAAGCCTGGTTTCATCCTAACAACCCAACAAACTTAACAAAACTCGAAATGCTCACCTTGGCATTCCTTCTGTTTGAAATTAAGCTAAAGTTACTGACACTTTCAACTAGAGGATCAGAGATAGCCTTGGAAAATGAACTATTAAATGCTTTCTTCTACAAGAGTCTTCATAAAGGCTGCATACAAATGTTCTGTGTATATTTGGATATCACTACATGTGCATATTAGCAAAGAGCAGAACAAAAATCTAACGTGTTCACTGAAACCATATAGACTTGTAAGTCTCTACCAATCCAGGATGTACAAGATAATGTGGGGAGCAGTATTACAAAAGTCACTTCATGGGAGAAGTGCATGTACTAAGAACACAGAAAGGATGCTCCCAATACAGGTGTGAAATGAATAGAAGCACATGTCCAAGAAACACCGAGGACTAGACAAACCCCTGTGACTATCGGTACTATTGTAACCAGGCTAAGTTGAAAGATTTTTGTCTCAGCAAAGTCAGATTCTTGACAGGGCCTCCTCTCCCCCTGACCATACTTGAACTCTCTACGACAAGACAAGCTGGGTTCCTGACTATGTAAAGGAGAAATTGCTGAATGCTATGTTAGAGGCTCTGTAGGCCCTGCACAGGGTGACACCTTTGGGATAAGCATCTATCTACCCCCTTGTCCTTTCCTAAATTGATATTTGAGGGGTATTTTCTAGGAACATAGAGGAGTTACCCATATCCAGCTGCCCTGAGGGCATATTGGACAAGAAGCTAGGGAAGACAGACCATCACCTATCTAAGTGATCTCACTCCTAGGCAATTGACCATGGAATGAATAATAGTTATGTTGACACAGAAGATGGAGGTCACCCAGCACCTTAGCAGAGAGCAGCGGTGGGTGGACAAGAACTCCAGGGCCCTGCCCTCTCCCAAGTCCCATTTCCATGTCTTCTGAGCTGACTGGACTTCC
>NW_006408557.1:22774323-22780536 GCF_000296735.1 Chrysochloris asiatica
TGAATTTTTTATGAAGAATTTAAGTAAAGAAAAACAAAAATACATTAACATATAAAAATCAATAAAAATTAATGTTCAGACAACTGCAAGTTCTTGGAGGTGAGATGACAGTGTTCAGGTATCATCCTTCCATAGCATTAAGAGCAGAATCTACAACACAAACACAGGGTCCAATATCAGTAGAGTGGTACATAGAAGAACAGACGATGGTGGGCTGTCTCAGAAGGATCCACAGACCCTGGACAGGCACCTTGAATCCTCTTATGCCCAGTGGTCATGTGACAGGACGCTGAAGCTTGTTTACTGCTCCTTGAGGGTAAACAGAAATGGTGGTCTTGTCTGTGAAGAAAAGTATGTATAAATGTCCCACAAAATGATATCATCTGAGTTCTCTGTGGTGCAGCCCTCTGTGACAATACTGCACAAAGAGAAGGACTGTGGGATTGAGGAGAAAAAGCAGAGACCACACTTGGGCTATTTGTGTAGGATGATGGACTAGGTGTGGAAGTGGTGACCCCACCCTCAAATCCACGCCCCCATCAACCTAACCTAGTCTTGGGTTCTTCACATTAGACATGGACAGTTTCTTGGAGTTGTTCCCTGTGCCCCTAGCAATCAGGATTCTTTTCAACACCAATAGAAAACCATTTCTGAGTGTTTCAAATGAAAACACAAAACGAAAACGTTGCAGTAATGAAAACTACTGATAGATCCTGTACATCATATTGTGAAAATGTTACAAAAGATACTACTATTACATTTATTTAATAAAATATAACAAGCCATACCTATTGGTTTTATTATTAATTAAGAAATAAATGGGAGGAACATAGGTAATTTATAATCTACCACCTTAATTATCCCACCTGAGATTTGAGCTGCATTTTCTTCAGATTTGTGCGTATGTGTTTTAATTTTAAGTACACATATAAAAATCTATGGAAGTCCACCCTACAAATGATGCAATTACAAGACCCATGACCCTCGACAGAGCTCCCCTGAGGGTGAGGTCCCTTAGAACTTGGCACATCTGAGTTAGACTTGGAGACCAAGGGAAACTTACTTGATGACAGGGACAAACATATGGCAACAGGGAGTTGGAAGAAAGTCACGTGAGCTATGCTATTGCATGTGGATGTGTTTGGATTCCTCACCTGCATCTCAGGTATCTAGAGTCGAGAAGATCAGGGCACAACACACAATCTCCCCAAAAGTATTAACTGGGTATTCCTTGCTGACCTTAAGGTGTCTGAGAGGTCACTTTGGCTTACATATTGGACATCTTTGAACAATTGCATATACAATTATCACAAAGTATTCATTATGAATGGAACCGCTGCAGTTTGGCACATTCTTGAATCCAAATACTGGTACAGCCCAAGAGAAAGCTAGCCATTATCCTCTCAAATGGAAACACCTTCTGCCTCTATAGCTCAAACCTGGATTTGGAATTAGATTGAGGGATGGAGACTAGAAATGTGCCCTCGGTTCTGTTTTTCTACTCACTTCTCCAGGGCACAGGAACCCAGAGTCAGTCTTCTTTACTCTTTAACCCTTGTTGTGTCCTTGAAAGCAGGAGTAAACAGTGACACAGTGACACTATTACAAGATAGAAAACAGAGAAGGAAGGTGGCTGACCTCTTACCCTCCACCTGGAACACACTGCAAAGCCTCTGTCACCTGGGTCAACAAAGTGTCTCTGATATCCTTGTGACCACCAGATAGCCTACATCATAGGTTAGTACCACAATACAAGACAAAATCTCAGGTTGTCAAAACTCAAGAGATAATTACAAACCGAATCTCAGGCTTTGCTATTTGGGAGTGGCAGCAGTGGCAGGTCACATGAGGATGATGATCTTGAAAGAGCAAAACAAGGACGATTTTCCTAACATTTCACACTCAAAGGACATACTTGTCATACAATTCATACAGAAAAAGTGTGAGCAGAGCAGATCTCTACGTATACTGACTTTTTCCTCTGACTTCCCCACCCTGACTTCCTTCAATCTTTCAAGCCACAGTATAAAGAAGTCCATTTTGCCTCACTTGCAAACTAAGTGTAATTGGAAAAGATATATAATATACCCTCTGATTTTGCACATATCACAGGATGTATTTTGTTTTTATTGTGAGGTTTACATGGGAAAACATCAAATTTACACTCATCGTATCGTAGTTCATTTCATTGTAATGATTACAGTCTCCTCCATGCATCATCATATAACCCCAAGTGTACACCACAGAAGCCTGGACCTCTATCCCCCTCACCCATGCGCCAGCACACAGCCCTTCTCCCATCCTGAGTCCCGTGTCCCCAGCTGCTCCATCTGTCCACATCATCTTCTCTGTCTCCATCACTGGAGTCATTGCCTCTCTGGGTAGGGTCACGCTCTCCATTCTTCTCACTTGATGGTCCAGGGACCTCCACTCCTGGGCTGCAAGATCAATCACGCTCCTCCTTTTATCAAAAAACATCTACCTCTATATTTCCTAGCCTCACAGTCAGGTCTGATGGCAAGTATTCACTATTGTACCACACAAGTCTTATCCCCATTTCCTTTTACCAGCTGGTCCCAACGGATTAGAAATCATTCAGTGGTTGTTCTTCCTTCCGCTGCATGGTTTGGAATTAGACTCCCTCTTGTAGCTTGTGAGCTAGTCACCTCTTACCTTTATAGGCCCAGCCCATTTTGGGTAACCAATGTTTAGGTTGCCCATCCCTGTCAACCCTGTGTACCGAGTACGTGGGAATGATCCTTGCTGTAAAGATTTGTTCCCTTTTTTGAGCTACTATGTCCGTATATGTAGGTAAAGTTCATCAAATTGTAGCAGGTTGTGCTTTTTTCTTCCCCCTCTTATTTCTTCTTCTAGTCAATTTCTGATCATCTAGCTATTGAAGCCAGGTCAAGTGGGTACTATCTACAAGTATGGGTGTTCTTGTGCCTATATCCTCACTTCATATCAGCTGGATACTTCACTCTCCATTCTAGTCCTCTGTGACCATATCATTGTCTCTGGGCCCAGGAGTCCCTGGTTCTTACTGTATTGTTGGCCATCCAGGTCTCCACCCGGCTTCACGGGGGTCTGTTGACTTAGCTTGCAACTTCATTACTGTCTTTTCCCCCTCTTCCCTTATTGGTGATCAACGTGATCAACATCCAGACCACATGCCTGCTGATGTATTCCTTTGAGTCTCAGTCGTAGAAAGGGATTTGCTCTGAGGGGTCCTGACTACTTGCCTTGTTGGCTCTGAGGCAAACAGCTTACTTGCTCTTGTAATAATCAATCAGACTGCTGTTAATGTTTTGGATTTTTCATGCCAGTCTTTCTTTCAGGAAGTATCTTCTGTTCTTCTAGCCGCTCCAGACTCATCTAATCGTCCTTTCCAATGAAAATTTCCTACCTCAATCAGATCTGGACGTAGTTCTGGATTCCATGAACAGTCTTGTGCAGTGTCAAAGCTCTGGAAGCCTCTTTCACTGGGCAACTTCTAGCCCCCTTTAAGGTATTCCAATCAGTTATACGCTGAAGACTGACTTACAAGCCTTCTGTAGTGATGATTCCGACTATTCCTTTCTCCCCACCTCTATTTTACAATGTGTCTATTTTACAATGGTAGGGAAGGGGAACCAAGATTCAAAAGACAGCCAAGCATCTTAACACTATTCCCCTCTGTACACCTCAAACCATGCCTAAATCCCTGTATCCTGGATCCCTGTTGTTCCAAGGTTTGCATACATCATCATTTACCTCTTTCCCACTTAGGCCATGTGAACTTGCCAAAGTTTTATCCCAACAGCCTTGTTCTTCCATTCCCCTTCCCCTTCTTGTGTATTGCCCCCACCCCATGCACCAAATGTATCCTGTGTCCACTCCATTGCTATTGTTACTGCTACGTGACTAAGTGTCAGTTCTGACCCCTGGAAACCCTGTATAGGGTTTCCAAGGATGTGCTGGTGAGCTTTAACCACCAAGCTTGTGGTTCAAATGACTGCATCCAAGACATTAGCCCACAGGGTTGCACCAGGACACATTCCATAGTTCCTTTTATCCCTCAATCTGTTAATTTTTGCTTTAGGTAAATAGAGATCAACTTTTTTGCCTTGGAAGGCCTTCTAAGGAAGCCTGGGGACACACTTGTTAAGTGCTCAAATGCTAACAGAATTCACTGATTTGAACCTACTAATTCTTCTGCAAGAGAAATATGTGACATTTTAGTTTCATAAAGATTTACAACCTTGAAAAGAGTTTGGGGGCGATTCTACTTTGCCATGTAGAGTTATTAATAGATAAAATCGTTTTGTGCCATTGATTCGGTTCTGACTCATAGTGTACCTTGTATAAGGTTTCTGTGGGGCAGCTGGCAGGTTTGAACTACCGACTGCTTTTCAGACCGACCTTGACGTCTACTGCTTATCCTACAGAGCCACACCATGACTCCTCAAATAGTAGGGTATTTTAATTCACCACTTGGGATAAAGGACAGAACAACAAGAAAGAAACTAAAAAAAGACACAGACCTAAACAACATAATCAAACAACTTGACCTCATTGATTTATACAGAGCATTCAACCCCAAAACAGCACAGTATACATCCTTTTCTAGTTCACATGAAACATTCTCCAGAATAGACCAGGTGCAAGGTCACATAGTAAGTTTCAATAAATTTATAAACATGAAAATATCACTAGTTTCTTCTGTGATCACAATGCTATAATACTAGAAATCAACAATAGGAAAATCAAGGAAACAAAATAAAATGCATAGAAACTGAGTAACACTCTTTTAAAAAAAAACAACTGAGTAATACCACAAGTAAAATATGATATTTAAAAATAATGTCACTGTTCAAATGAGAACAAAAATAGAACAAACCAAAAGCTGTGAAAAACCAAAATGTGTTCACAAAGAGCGATCTATAACAATGAATGGACACATCCAAAAAGAAGACAGAAACAAAATCAACACATTAATCAAGGATCTCCAATAATTAGAAAATATTAGCATACATTCACCATAAGAAAGTAGACAATACAAATTACTGTACAAATAAATAAGTTAGAAAATACAAAAACAATAGGACGTGTCAGATGTGTGAACTCTGGAGCTCGGAGACCCTGACAGATCCACTGGGGATTACAATTAACATGGAAGTGCATGTGAGAACTCCCAGATGAGAGGACAGTACAGGTTCGTCTTAGCGTGGATGGCTTGCTTACCAGAAGTCACCCAGATAAATATAAAGAAATATGATCCAGGGAGCAAATGCAAATTGCTACAACCCGACCACCTGGATCCTAGAGTATAGATGAGGCTGTCCAAAATTCCAACCAAATATAAAAGATTTTTCATATCAAGGATAAAGCATGTCACCTCAGTACACTGGGTGATAAGGACAAACAAGTAAGCTCGCAAAATTGGGCGAAATAAAGGCACAAAGTGGCTTCTTTGCAAGCTTTCATGAGGGTGCTTAGTATCAGAATAAAGGAGTAAAACAGAAACCCTACCAATTTTTTTTTTTTCTCCTCATGTCTATAAGGGTCTGGTGATGAAAGGGCTAAGATTTTATGATTCCATTGAGAATAATTGTTTTCAAGTTTAATGATAATTGTTGCCACAGAAAATGTAGAAGAGATGCAAGTAAAATGGGGAAGCAGTTAACCTGTCATTTCAGAAACAGGGGGCCCAGGGCCATCAAGTGGGAAGAACATGACAGGTGTAAGTTATCCTAGTCAGAAAAGTGACTACAACAGAGATGGTGGCAGAGGAGATGGCTAAAGAGAGAGAGCAGCAGGGGACTGTGGGCCCATGGACTGAGAAAAGCAGTGTGCCTTCTTTTCTTTTGTTAAGTTTTGTGTGTGTGTGTGTGAGAAATGTTTTTGTCATCCAGGAAGCTGGCTTGCAAAATGTGCCTCTAGACATTGAAACTAACATATATTTACAATGTGGTTTGTACAAAAAGAAAAAAACCAGTAATGGAGTTAAAAATACTGCTGGCTAAGGGTGGATCTAGGGGTTTGAAATCATTACAATGATCTGCTGAATGTAAAAATGGTGATCTGCACCATAAGGTTTCATTCCGTCAATTAATTATATATATAACTATGTTGTTGTTATTGTGTACTGTGAAGTCGGTTCCTACTCATAGCGACCCTGTACAGGGTTTCCAAGACTGTAAATCTTTACGGGAGCAGAAAGCTTCATCTTTC
>NW_006408557.1:22780873-22783076 GCF_000296735.1 Chrysochloris asiatica
AAGCTAGTTTTTTGAAAGGGTTTATAAAATTGACAAACCATTGGCAAACCATTGGCACATCTAAGAAAAGAAGTCACCTGAAGCAAAACACGTAAGAAACTCTATGGGTGACATTACACGAAACCAATAAAAAGTACAATAACAAGAGAATACTATGTAGAAATATACTCCAATAAATTTGAAAATGTAGAAGAAATAAATAAGCTCTTCCAAAAACAACAAACTACATAAACTAGCATACAGTCATGTAGAAAAGTTGAACAGAATTTTGCTATATAACAGAAGCATTTGATCAAATCATCTTAAACGTCCCCCCTCCAAAAAAAGAAAAAGTTAATGTCCAGGAACAGCTTACCTGCTGAATTCTACAAAGATTCAGACAAGAGTTCCAGAATATAGAAAATGGTGGACATCACCTGAATATATTTTATGAAGTGTGTATTTATTACCTCATACTAAAACCAGACAAAAACATCACTCAAACACACACACACACACACACACACACACACACACAATTATGGACCAATATCCCTCATGAACACAGATGCAAAAATTCTAAACCAAATGCTAGCCAATAGAATTCAACAACATATTAAAAAAATAACAATACATCATAAGAAAGTTGGATTTATACCAGGGATGCAATGATAGTTCACTATAAGAAAACAATCAATGAAATCCACCACATAAATAAATCAACAGAAAAAAACACAGCATCACATACATTGATGCAGAAAACACATTTGAAAAACATCCAATATCCATTTCTGATACAAATACTCACCAAAGCAGGAATTGAAGGCAAGTTCCTCAACATAATTAAGAGCATATATACATATCCAACTCAATGGAGACAAACTGAAAGCATTCCCTTTGCAAACAGGAACCAGAAAAGGATGTCCTGAAATCATCACTCCTATTCAATACTGTGTTGTAAGACTTAGCCAGAGATATGTGACCAAATTGGGAAAATAAAACAATCCAAATTGACAAAGAAGAAAAACTCTCTCTATTGGCAAAAGATATGATCTTATATGTAGAAAATCCCAAAGACTCAGCAAGAAAAGTACTGAAACTCATTGAATGATTTATCAAATTGACAGGGTAGAGGATCAAGATACAAAAACAAAACAAAACAAAAGTTGGAATCCTGCACACTAAAAAAGACAGCTCTGAAAAGGAAATTAGGGAAATAATACCATTTACAATAGCCAACAAAAGTTGATATGTTTAGGAATAAATTAAACCTGAGAAACAAACGACCTAGTCAAAGACTACTACAATATATTACTACAGGTTTACAAAAATGGAAGTATATACCATGCTCACAGATAGCTATTGTTACAATGTAAGATGCCTAGATACATACATCTATGGAACAGAAATGAGAACACAGAATAAAATCCATCCACATACTGATTGTAGACAGAGGGTTAACTGATTGTAGATAGTTAATTGATTGTAGTTGTTGTTGTTGTTAGGTGCCATCGAGTTGGTACCGACCCATAGAGACCCTATGCACAGCAGAAGGAAACACTGTCCGATCCTGGGCCAACGTCACTACTGTTTCCACGCTTGAGTCCATCGATGCTGCCACTTGGCCAGTCCATTTCATTGGGGGGTCTTCTCCTTTTTCTCTGACCCTCCACTCTGCCAAACATGATATTCTTCTCCAGCAACTGGCCCTTCCTGACAATATGTCCAATGTATGAGAGACAAAGCTTGGCCATCCTAGTCTCTTTGATATCCCATGTGAGTAAAGTTTTGCTAAAGGTAATACAGAAACCGCTGCAAGCATGCATTGACAGAGAACTTCCAGAGGTTCAAGCCAGATTCAGACGAGGCCGTGGAACGAGAGATGTCATTGCTGATGTCTGATGGATCTTGGCTGAAAGCAGAGAATATCAGAACGATGTTTACCTGTGCTTTATTGACTATGAAAAGGCTTTTGATTTTGAGGACCATGACAAGCTAGGGACAACATTGCGAAGTATGAGTGTTCCGGAACACTTTATTGTGCTCATGAGGAATCTGTACCTGGACCAAGAGGCAGTCTTTTGAACAGAACACAGGAACACTGAATGGTTTAAAATAAAAAAAGGTGTGTGACAAGGTTCTATTCTTTCACCATACTTATTCAACCTGTATGCTGAGCAAATAATTCAAGAAGCTGGGTTCTATGAAGAAAAACATGGCATCA
>NW_006408557.1:22784096-22785540 GCF_000296735.1 Chrysochloris asiatica
CAGCTCTACAGGTCTGGAAGAGGCCACACCTGATTCCAGGGGCCATAGGTAGTTCTGCTAGCTCTCCACACACTTTGTTGTGATTTCATCAGCCGTAAAGCAAGAGCTTCCCTGGAAATGTACACAGGTGGCGGTCAGCCACACCTCTGGTCACCAGGATAATGTGGAGTACAAGAGCACAAACAAAAATTTCGCCCCTTTCTCTCCAGCAATAAGCAATATGCCTCAGTGGCACTTACTGCCTTCTTGCCTTCAAAGATGCCCACAGAAGTTCAAGATGACAACATTGCAGTTGGCCAGTCAGCACAGCTCTCCGTCCCTCTCTTTTTTCCTTCAATGTGTGTTTTCTGTTACTTCTCCTAATGAGAGCTAGTCCAGGACTGGCCAAGATCAGCTCTGCAGATTTAGAGCAGGGCTTACCCAAACAGGGCCAATGCAAATAGTTCCCCCTCCTTTAATGGGGCCCACAACTACTGGTGCTCACCTCCATGCAGCTCTGATCACGGGGAGTGCAGGAGCTTATCTTGGGGAGCGGGGAATACATGGGTCAGAGGCCGGTGTGGGAAACAAGAAAAAAAAAAAAATCACACCTTTGTTTCTGAGCCACAGGTATGTTTCAGCCGTGTCTTTATGTTTTCCTGTCCGTGAAGCCACTCACAAAATTTCAAGATGGCTGTGTCTGTCTGGTCAGCAGGCACAGGTCACCAGTTTCTCCTCTTTTAGCCCCCTCTGCTCAGCTCTCTCCTAGTAAGCATTCAGTCTACTTCTCTGTCCCTCCATTTGAAATTCAGAGTTCCAGGATTATCATCTGCATCTGTTTCTTTTGGCTTCTGCCTAGTCCACCATTTTGCCACCTCCTTACTTTTTGTTTTTTTTTTTAGATCCTGCTGTTCAATATTTACCTGCAAAGCAGTTCCTATTATGTAATTATTGTAGGCCAGGTATTGGTAAAGTTTTATTGTAGAATGTTGTTGTTTTTGTTAAGTGCCATCAAGTGAGTTCCAACTCATAACGACTCTGTAGGGTTTCCAAGGAGCAGCTGGTGAGTTTGAATCACCACCTTGTGGTTCCATCCGACCTTGTGATACAGTGCAATGAGAAATGCAGTGTGGACTACAAGCAGAACAGCTAGAAGATGGTTAAAGATGGTTAGAGGTGAGAAGAATTTTCACAATTGTAATTCCTATGCTTGTTGCAAAGTGAGGAAAAAAGAGTTCAGAAGAAAGAGAATAAAGACAGTTGAAGGAGCAGAATCCTGGAGAAAAGAGCAGTGTTAATCATTTTGCCATTTCTTAATGGAAAGGAGTCCTGGTGTGGCACTGTGGGCTAATGCTCTGGACTGCAAGGTTAGTTTGAACTGCAGGGTTGGTAGTTCAAGCTTGCCATCTGCTCCTCAGAAACCATACACAGGGTCGTTAGAAGTCGGAACTTATTCTGCGACACT
>NW_006408557.1:22786675-22787153 GCF_000296735.1 Chrysochloris asiatica
TTAACTCACCGCTTCATTGCTGTTTTTCCCTCACTTCCCCTTATCTGTGTCGAGCGTGGTCACCAATCACAGCATGTGTTCCCATTGAGTTTTAGTCTTGGAAGGGGGTTTGCACTGAGGGGACCCGACCAACTTGCCTTGATGTTTCCTGGGCAAGCAAGTTGCTTGTTCTTGCAGTAACAGTCAGTCTGCCTATGTTGTTTTATATTTTTCCCATAGCTCTTTCTTTCAAGAAGTATCTTCTGTTCTTCTAGCTACTCCAGGTTGGTCTGCTTATCCTTTCAAGTGGGAATTTTCCATCTCTGGAGATCTGGATGTGGTTCAGGCTTCCACCTATAGTCTTATGTATTGCAGAGGTTCTGCAGGAAACCTCCATCACTGGACACGTTGTAGCCCCATTTTAGGTATTTCAATCACTTCTCTCCCCCTCCAGTGTCTATTTTATAATACAATGCAAGGAAAACCAAGATTCAAAAGA
>NW_006408557.1:22792782-22793256 GCF_000296735.1 Chrysochloris asiatica
CATTCCTCCCACAGCATTCTGCTTCACATCTGGGTTAGATAATCCATTGCAATGGCCACACAAAACTCATAACAGTACTCACGTTTATGAGGTTTATTAGGGAAGTCAGCTGGGTATTATTAAGGATCAAAACTGACTCAGGATGTAGCAGTTCTCAAGTCAAGAAAGCCTTTTGTCAGGCATACTGCAGGCACACCTCACTCTTGTCTTCAGCCTCTCAGCCATGTGGTCCCTTTGTCCCCTGCCCTGTTTTCTGGCAAGTATTACAAAGTTCTTGTAGCCAGTCTGTGAATGCCCAAAAGGCACATTCTGCATGCCAATTCTGGCTGTAGGTACTCATCTTTACTTAGTCCATGGACCTGAAGCTGCTCTGTCTCCATGTCACCCACTAGCCATTGCCTCTGCTACTGCTTCTGCCATCGCTGTTTCTCTAGGTAGGGATCTCATTGATCACTTCTGGGCTTCCTTGATGGT
>NW_006408557.1:22794580-22796158 GCF_000296735.1 Chrysochloris asiatica
AAACCCCCTCATGTAACATTGCTTAAATTTGACAGTGTTTGTGCTAGTAATTGAGTTACTAATTAAATTTTTTTATGATTTTATATTTAATCTTAGAAACAGAAATTCCTACTCACAGTGATTTAACTGATGAAGAATTCCTTCCCTTCCAAGAAAATACATTTGACCTGGTGGTTAGCAGTTTAAGGTTTGTAATCCTCTTGTACTTTTAAAAATGTACTAGATATAAGTAGATAGTGTATGCTATAAAGTTTTAGTAAAAGGTAAAGAATATAGATAATGGAATCAATTCTTATTAGTAATATTTTTTAAATCACAAAACAAAAATTATAAACTTTGGTTTGTAAATTATAAAATTTCTCTAATAAAGAATTGTGCATTATATACTCATTGTTATGATTGTTAAGTGCCATCATGTTGTTCCGACTCATAGTGTTGCTGTATAAATAGGGTTTCCAAGGAGCGACTGGTGAGCTTGAACTGCTGACCTTGTGGTTCAAGCCGACTTTGCAGTCCAGTGCATTAACCAGGACTCCATATGCTCCTTAGTGGAGTTAAGAGTCTTAAAAGTCTTAACTTTTTCTCCATTGGTTTTTCAGTTTTCTAAAGCTTATCTGTGATAGAAGAATTTTCCTCCCCATTACAAATTGATATCCTAGAACTAATAGTGATGGGTTCTAATGATGGGTGTTTGAAAGAGTATACTGGCAACAGTATTCAACTATCAGAACACAGTATCATAAAACTTATCTTGTCAAATAAGGGAAAGCTTGTATTACCTATGTCTTATTGACTGTGCAAAGGTTTTGATTGTGTGGATCATGACAAGCTATGGACAACATTGTGGAGCATGAGTATTCCAGAACACTTAATTGTGCTCATGAGGAAACTGTACATAGACCAAGAGGCATTTGTTTGAACAGAACAGTGGAGTGTTGAATGGCTTAAAATTAGAAAAGTTGTGTGCCAGGCTTGTATTCTTTGATTATACTTAATCTGTATTTTGAGCACATACGCTTGTTATGTCTCAGTTTACCCAGATGACCACTCAAGACTCTCAGGATCGATAAGGAAGCCTTTATTAGCTGGTCAGCGACTACAGCCTCCCTAATAGCAGGAAATACTGCAGCCCCGACCCAGTTTTTCAAAGAGTATTTATACATAGGTAGTCAGACATTATCTTGTACAAACCAAAGGTATGATGTATGCATGAGCTGCTAGGGTGGGGACTAGGCATACATCAGCTGGGACAGTTACTTCTCAAGATTACCTTGGGGATGGGGGTACATCTGCCGGGACAGTTAGTTTTCAAGATTAACTTTGGCCAGCTGCTTCTCAAGGTTAGCTTTGGCCGCTAGCCACAGTATCCTGTGAGTCAGGCAGGCCCACTCAGATGTTAGGAATTTGCATAAGCAGTGTTACAGAAGCCAAGTTTAGCCCGAATTAAGAGGGACTATATCTCCAATATGCAGATGATACAACCTTGCTTGCTGAAAGCGAAGAGGGCTTTAAATTCTTACTGATGAAGTTCAAAGAACACAGCCTTCAGTATGGGTTGCATTTCAATGTGAAAAAAAA
>NW_006408557.1:22802667-22803905 GCF_000296735.1 Chrysochloris asiatica
TCTTTATAAATCAAATATGCACCAGATGATATCTGTGAAGAATATGCCTGCTTACTGTGAGAGATTGAGCTGAGCAATTGCTATGGCCCCCTTTCAAATCTGGGGTATTTGATCATGAATATCTAATGAATATTTCTTTTTATTAATAGGATACCGATGAAATTCAAGTAAACTATCCTGGAATGTTTGAATTGATGGAAGATTTACAAGGTAAAGCACTTTTCTTTAAAGAATTTTTACTTTCTGTTTGACAAGTGGATATTGAGAGCTGACTCTGTGGCATGAGTCAGGGCTAACACCAGGATACACTGGTGAGAAAAAAGCAGACTATCTTCAGGGATCTTACACTAAGAAAGGAGGAGTGGGGGAGACAGACACCAGGCAACCGTGAGAAACATAAGTGTTAAGTCAGAATTGTGGTAAGGGCTATGAAGTAGAGGGACTTTGTGCTATGACTACCCATAAGAGGGTGGCAGTTGTTTCTGAAAGGGTGCATTTTATCTTGGGAAAGCAAATCTGTGGCTTTTCTAACAATACTTGGCAACTCATGTCAGGACATGAGAGCAGCCAGACAGCTAAAAACCAGTTTGTTTCCTTGGAAGTGTGGCCTGCATCCCAAAATACATGGATGTTCTGGCAGAGCTCACTGTCTCTTGATCCTACATCATTCTCTCATCTCTGGCTCTTGGGACACGAGCCAGCAACCTGCTGTCTGACCTGCCAATTTGGGGGTCATTAACCCTACAACTGTGTGCATTAAGCTAAGGCTCCATTCTGACACCTGACCCATGGATTAGGGACTTGCCAACTTCCGTAACTGTGTGATCCATTTCCTTGAAATTTCTCTGTATGTATATATATATTTGTATTTATGCTACATTGGTTTTGTTCCTCTAGAGAACCCAAGCTATGATAGGTTGAAGAGCTTTGGAAATATCTAAGAGGAAATGTCAAGAGAGTGGTGCAGAGGAAGCATCTTACCTGGTTAAGAATTTGAGTCATTTTTTAATACTGGCATACCTTGTTTTGAATTTTCCTTTCTTGCACTTCATAGATGTACCACTTTTTATAGATTGAAGGTTTGTGGCATCCTTACGTTGCGAAAGTCTTATTTGTACCATTTTTCTGACAGCATGTGCTCACTTTGTGTCTTTGTCACGTTTTGGTAATTCTTGCAATATTTCAGATGTTTTCATACTACTATTGCACAATTAATAGACTTTGTTGTTGTTAAGTAC
>NW_006408557.1:22805968-22806818 GCF_000296735.1 Chrysochloris asiatica
AAAGTGATGGATTAGAAGAGGCTTTGAGAAACAAAAAGGGTACAGCCCAGCCTCCCAGCACTGAACAAGGTGATGTATGCAAAAATAAACATCAGCCCCTGAAGAGGGCTGCTGGTGAGATGATTCTTTCAAATAAAAGTCCTAATTTTTATACGAGTAGACATAGGCATGAATACAGCAAGATGGAAGGGATAAAGTTGTGTTCTGTGGAAGCAGAACTGAATTTACCTAGGAGAACCCAGGTAACCTGGTGGTGCTGTGGAGTTGGCCTAGATGTTGGACTGTTTAGCCATAAGGTTTTCAGTTCAAACTCATCAACCACTTAGTGGGAGAACATGGGACTGACTCAGAAGTCCTGTATAGGGGAACTGTGAGCTAATCAACTCAATGGCAATAAGGAATTTGGGGGATTTGGTTCAATATATATGTTAATATATTTTAAATCAATAATAGAACATTTTGAACCACCCAGAATGTTCCCTCATGTCCCTTCTTAGTTAATAACCTCTCTGCCCTGAAGGTTGTCAGTAGGTTGTATATTTTGAAGACCTGTCACTTAATATTGACCTTTAATAGACTTTGCCAGTACTTCTTTTCCTTTTCCTTTTCCTGTAAAACATTTTACACAAGTTTTAATCTTTGATGTCTCTTATCCTTATGAATATTAAGAGGAATTGTCTAAGGATAACTTGTAAAAGTGAAATTCTTATTCAAGTACAAGTGAACATTAGCTGATTGAGTTGTACTCATTCATAAACTGGTTGTTGAGCACTATACTCCTGGAATGCTGTGGTGGAAATTCTTAGAGTTCCTGATTTCAGGAAGCTCATGATCTAGTAGAGAGAGACAC
>NW_006408558.1:0-475 GCF_000296735.1 Chrysochloris asiatica
TAGGATAAGCACTGGATCACAAGGTCAGTTTGAACAGCAAGATTGGTGGTTCAAACAAACCAATCACTCCTAGGAAACACTATATCGGATTGCTGTAAGACAAAACCAACTCATTGGCACTTAACAACTCCTCTGTACGGTTGGTAGAATTCACTGGGGCACAGATGTTTTTTGTAGGGAGTTTTTAAATGACCTGATGAAATTCTTTTTTTGATATGTTGTTATGTTGTTGTTGTTTTAAGTGCCTTCAAATTGATTTCCACTCACAGACCCAGTATAAGGTTTCTGGGAAGTGACTGGAGACTTTGAACTGCAACCTTGCTGTCTAGTTGTTTGGTCCTTCCTCAAAAATGATATATTCCATGTGGTGCTATAGAATAAGCACTGAACTGTTAACCACAAGGTCTATGGCTCAAACCTACTAGCCGCTTCTTGGAATCCTTACACATGGTCACTGTGAGTCAGAACAGTGCAG
>NW_006408558.1:24689-32839 GCF_000296735.1 Chrysochloris asiatica
CAGCCTTTCTCTTTCCATGAGTCTAGAGTCCTCAGCTGCTCTCTCTCTCCAAGTCATCATCTCTGCCTCCATCTGGGGTCTCTGCTTCTCTGGGTAGGGTTCCACATTCCACTCATGCTCTTCTCCCTTGATGGTCCTAGGGTCCCCTGTTCTTGGACTGTTAGATTAACTACTCCCCACTTTTTGTTACAAAACTTCTACCTTTACAGTTGTGACAATTGCAGTTAGTCATGATAACAAGTCCCTCACTACTGAATCATAAGAATCTTATTTATCTCCATCTCTTTTCACCAGACCCATCTAGATAAGACGAAAATTATTCAGTAGGGATTCTACCTTCCCCTTCACACTCTAAAACTAAACTCTTAAAAACTTGTAAGCCAGTCATTTGTGCCTTTATTGCCTCCCCAAGACACCCATTTAAAGTAGCCAATGTTTAAGTTGCCTATCCCTCTCGACCCTGTAAATATATATATTTTTGTATTTCGCAAATTCATAGGAGTTTAGAATATAAAAAAGAAATATTCTCTGATGATTGCCAGGAGTGGGAGGGAATGGAACATACTTGGTTCACTGGCTATAGGGCAAACACATGTTGTCTTGGGTGACAGAGAGAGCTATGTAAAAGAAAGGGAAGGCAATATACAAGAGGAAGGTTGGCAGAAATATGATGAAGAAGGTGAAGAGACAGGGTAATATATGAGTACTGGTGTGGCGCTGTGGGCTAATGCCCTGGCTGATGGAACTCTCTCTGGCCTGGCTCAGCAAGTCTTTATTTATACTTAAAATCACACAATGCATAATGATTTGATACTTTGATTTTCCCCTTGAATTATTACACATTTGTAATTGTAACATTCTTTTACCCTGTGATTACAGAACCTTAACAAAAGTATTTCTATGGTGTCCAACCTGACCTTTCCAACATCCTTTTCTTTTCTAACCATTAAGCATTCTTCTTTTGACATTATCTCCTCTCCTACATAAGTGATAGATTGTTTCTTCTTATCCCCACTGAAAGATCAAGTTAAACCTTACACCAATTGTTTCCACTTATCAGACCTCTGATTACATCCTCTTAGTAATATGTTTCTATTAATCATTAATGCCTACACTACTTTATTGTTTCTACCTGCTAATTGTCAATTTTCTATCCTACATAATGTGCTACTATTTTCTATAATAAAAGAATTACTAACATCTACTCAATTATCTTGTTCTTCTGAACCACAGTGTCCCTATGTTTCTTTCTTTTAAGGCTGTAGGGCATAAGGTCCAACCTGGCTAATTGTTGCAGGAAGGGTAGATTATTAGGTTCTGACCACCTTTCATTTATGTTCACTATTCTCTGCCTATTTACGTAGGTGCCTGTATGTAATAGTGGGGGTTTGCGGATTCTGACTGGTAATTGATTGTGGTGAGGTCTATAGGGGTCGGTCAATTTTACTTTAGTTTGTTATCTGCTTTTGTGATCTCATAAATGCAGTTACTTTGTACTTAGGTTTTCTGTGAACAGGAGTGGTTCATACAATTCCCTCTGAATTCAACCCACTGAAGCTGAAACAATTGTTGCCAGACCGGTTTCTTCCCAAGGTCTGCAGAGCTCATAGTAAGAGCCGTGAATATAGCAATATTATATATTTTTACAACTGAATTCAGAGTTATCCTAAAGAGAGATAGAGGATGTTCCTCCTGAGAATCACTGCTTTGCATGATGTCTCTCCTTCTGCCGGGACTGTGTCAAACAGCAGAAGTGGCGAAACCGCTTCCCTCAGGACCCACCTAAGGGAGGGATTGTGGACTCTGTTCCTGCTGTGAAGCTTCAAGTCTAGTTCTGTGACTTCCTCCAAAATGAGTCAAGGCTCCACTCCTTGGAAACGCTATACAGGGTGACTATGAGGCAGAGCCAACTCGAAGGCACTTAACAACAACATTACACATAGGCAAAACTCCTTTTTGTTTAATTATAAAAATTTGGATTCGGGTGTTTGCACCCATAGTGAAGGAGATAACATTCAGTTTGTGTATGGGGAGCTGTGAGCCCCTCACTGCCCAGATCGTCACCTGGTACACCACATGCTGCAGAAATGGCACGCATCTCTCAACACCACAGTTCCTAACTAGTATTTATCCTGCTTTTTGTTTCTTAGGGAGAAACACCTTCTTCCTATTCCTCGTCTACCTCATTGTCAGCCTCCTTTTCCCCATTTTCCTCGTTAGCGGTCCCATTAGTGGGTGCATCTCTTCCATTTTCTGTTTCCTGCACAACCTCCTTCTTCTCCTTTAAGTCCTTGGTGGTGATCTCAGAGCTGGTGTCCACAGCCGCGTCTGACATGATGGGCCATGCTGGTGATCCGATACAGAGGATGACAAAGAGTGCGAGCTCAAGGACTCTGGCGAGATAGCTGCCGGAGTCCACAGCAGTGGTGGTGTGAGAGCCAGACCTGGGAACAATGCAAAGATGGATTTTCAGAGCAGCCAGTTACATTCTGCTTTTAGATAAAGAAGGGAGACACTGCAGCTCAGAGGAACAGGAAGTTATATCACTGCTGGAGATGCTGCAGTCCCATCTCTGTGGAAACAGGAAACATCGACCAGGAAGGACATAGGTCAGTGTGGGGAGGGGTCCTGATGAGCAGGGGTGGGTGACTCCCACCACATCCTGGCACTCTGCTGAGAGGAACGCAGGCACATTCAGACACCAGTTGTGGAAGAGAAGTCAGGGATTTCCATTTACAAAGTGGGGAGTGAACCAATCGTGTATCACTCTGTCCTCAAGGCTGCTGTCTCACGCTGCAGAAGAAAAGAAAGAACAAATTCAGGTCAGTCACTGCAAATGTGGAAACTCTGAATGGTCCATCACAATCTCAAAATGTCCAAACCCAATGAATCTCCAGAACCCAGTTATGTTCCCTCTGTTCCAACACTTCACCAGGTCAGGCCTCCAGGGTCTTACCTTTAGAGGCTATGAGAAACACATCGGAGCCCTGGTTACTGTCATTGCCTGAAGAAAAAACCACAGGATCTAGTCAGAGGCTACAGGAAACTAAGAGGTAAGAGGGTAATTCCATGAGCTCCCATCTACAGTATACTGCAAGGGTCCCAGGATCAGCCCCTCCCTCCATACTTACCTGCAGCTTGAACATAGCTGCCTCCTTTTCCACCTATGGGAAGAAAGTTTTTGTGTGGGAATGAGGAGGAGGCAGGACCATGAGTTCCTAGAACAGCTAGCTAGTTCTGGACCCCAGCGATGTTTCCAAAACTGGGACTGCAGACCCAGGTAAGGAAAAGGAAACACAAGCAAACATGTGCACGGACCGGACCACAACTTCTGGAATTCTGCTCTAAACCATAACCATGTCCTGTGACCGTGAGTACTGGATATCAGGTCTCCACCACCAGAACCATTAAGGTGGAAGATTTGTCCTTCATTTTCACCTGTGCTTACAGAAGTGTCATGTTTGCACACAGGGCCCTGGATGGAGTCTGCACATGTGTGGATAGTGCCTCCCATAATGAGGCAGAAGATGAAAAGAGATGGCTAATCCCCTAGGACTTGAAAACCCCCGCCCCCAGTGGGACAAGAACACTCAGAGCCCACCCCATATCTACCTGAGCTCTTCTTCCTCCAGATCACAGCTCCAGCCACCACAATTACAAGGACCAAGATTCCACAGACAATCAGGCCAATGATGACTCCTATGGTAGGGATAGTGGGCTGGGAAGGTTCTGGAAAGAGACAGGAGGTTAGAAGGTTGGACCCTTCAAAGGGCTCCAAAAGGGCTCCTGCTTCCCCTGAGAAGAGACCCTGTCCTTGTCCCCCTCCTTACCCCATCTCAGGGTGAGGGGTTCAGGCAGCCCCTCATGTTGCACATGGCACGTGTATCTCTGCTCTTCTCCAGGGGGACTATTCAAGGCCACCCACTTCTGGAAGGTTCCGTCCCCTGAAGGCCTGGTCTCCACGAGCTCCATGTCCTGGGTCTGATCCTCCCCATCCCGCTGCCAGGTCAGAGTGATCTCCGCAGGGTAGAAGCCCAGCGCCCAGCACTTCAGTGTGACCTTGTGGTCAGAGTTGTGGTGGTGAGTCACATGTGTCTTTGGGGGATCTGATGGAATGAGTGAAAAAATACAGGACCAATGAACTCCCTCACAAGATCCAATAAAATAAAGGTCATGTGAGCATCCTGAGTCTGGACTGGATAATTGGGGTGGGGGAGAGAGTACAAAACACAGACACCAGCCGGGACCAGGGATCTGGGACAACATCCAATTCCTTAGAATATTCTAGAATCACGATGAGGCAGCCCAGAGCAGGAGGCCCCAGGTGTCTGAAGGGGAGAGCTGAGATTTCTAGTTCTGAGGTGGGTGAGCCAGAGACACAGAAAAGCTGGAAGGAGACCTGCAAACTCACTGGGTGTGGGGCAGAGAACAAGGGTTGAGGGGGAAAGTCCCTGATGATTCCCAAGGTGAATTCCAGGAGGAAAGGGAACTGCTCATCATCAGGACTCAGCTCCCTACTGTCCCAGAGACAGGGGATCCCTTCACTGTGTGTGTGACAGTCCCTCCTGTCCAGGAGCTGGGAACCTGGGCTCACTCTGCTCTGTCCACACACAGGGAGCTGGGACTCTGGTCTCTGCCCCTTTTTTCTTCTTTCCTTTGGAGCTCAGCAGGGTGGACCCAGTTCCAGCTCACAGGGAGTTGTGGGGGGTGTGTGAGGGGGGCGCCACGTGTTCCCTGGTACCTGAGCGCTGCAGTGTCTCCTTTCCATTCTCCAGGTATCTTTGGAGCCACTCCACACAGGGGCCCTCCAGGTAGGCTCTTGTTCTCTCAGCCTCATCGCTGTCCTGCCACTTGCGCTTGGTGATATGAGCGACCTTGTCAGCTGCGGTCCAGGAGCGCAGGTCCTCGTTCAGAGCGAAGTAATCACGGCCATCATAGGCAAACTGCTCATACCCACGGAGGAGGCGCCCGTCGGGACCCAGGTCACAGCCATACATTCTCTGGATGGTGTGAGACCCTGACCCCAGCCCTGAGGTCAGCCCTACCCACAAAGGTCAGCCCCGCCCCATAATCCCTTTCGGTAATGAAGGGTCAGAGGTCAGTTATTTCTAACAAGAAAATGAAGCCATAGCGAATCCCCAAGACTCTTTCGGGGTCCCAGAGTCTACGGGTCCTCTGTCTCCGAGTGAAGCTCGGACCCGAAATATCAGGGCGCCCTGTCCGTGGATCAGGGGACACGTGTCGGGCGCCCCGGGCTGGTCACTCACCGTCCTCGCTCTGGTTGTAGTAGCTGCGCAGGTTCTCCAGGCCCGCTCGGTAAAACTGGGCAGTGCGCTTTGCGATCTGTGTCTCCAGCTCCCAATACTCCGGCCCCTCCCGCTCCACCCAGGGCGCCCGCGGCTCCATCCTCGGATTCGGGGCGTCGCTGTCGAACCGCACGAACTGCGTGTCGTCCACGTAGCCGACGGTGATGAAGCGGGGCTCCCCTCGGCCCGGCGGGGACATGGCGGAGAGGAAATACCTCATGGAGTGCGGGCCTGGGGACGGGGAGAGGCTGAGACCACCAACGCCCCTCCACCCCAGGAGTCCATGGGGAGGGGGATCGTGGACAAAGTAGGGCGGCGGAAGGAGCAGGACCGGGACTAGGAGGAGAAGGAGACAGGGAAGAGGGTCAGGAAGGGGTGGAGGACTCGATTCTGGGAGGGTCCTGCGCTCCTATACCAGGTCCCCTGGCTCCTCCCTCCGCAAAGAAAGTTCCCCTCCCGACCCCGACTCACCTGCCTGTGTCTGGGTCAGAACCAAGGTCCCCGAGAGCAGCAGGAGGAGGGCCCGGGGCCCCATGACTCTGGTATTGGGGTTCAAGCCAGTATCTGCTGCCTGGTAGGTCAGAATGGACCTTGGAACCCGGAACCGCGCTTCTCCAGGACTCTGAGACCCAATAGGAGTGAGGACTGTGGTCGCGTCATGTGTGTCCAGGCAGAAACAGCTGACACAGGTTGTGAGAGGGAGAAGTGTAACTCGGGTAGACAGGGAACCCCAGTGCTGGGTCTCCCCGCCCCTCTTGCAGCCTTTGGAGTCTGAGAGCCAAGCCCAGGACCTGGGACTTTGCCCTGAGCCCTCTCCTCAGGCCCCAGCCTTCTGTGCTGCCCCGTCTCCTTGAGTCCTGGGTCAGAGCCTGGTTATGTCAGAGGTTCCTGTGAGTTTAAGAATCTCTGTGCTGTCCTGGTGCGTGCTGTAGGATAAACACTCCACAGCAAAGTGGGCGGTTCAAACTCACTAGCCGCTCCTAAGAAACAACGTACAGGGTCGCTGTGGGTCAGAACCAACTCGAGGACGCTTAACAAAAATGAATCCTCTCCCATACATCTACAGCAATACTGTTGTTATTGTTAATTGCCTTGGACTTGATTATGACTAAGCCACCCTGTATAGGGTTTCAGAGGAATGGCTGGTGAGATTGAAACTCTGACCTTGAGGTCAGACAGGTGCTTATCCTACAGCACCACACCATACAGACCCTATATGACAGAGCAGAGCAGCCCCATAGAGTTACCTAGTGTGGCGCTATGGATTAATGCGCCAGATTGCAAAACCGTTTGAACTGCAAGATCGGCTGCTCAAACTCACCATCTGCTCCTCAGAAACCCTATACAGGGTCACTGTGGGTCGGAATCGACTCGACGGCACTTAACAACAACAACAACACAACAACAATCTTTAAAGGATGAGATCAGCAGGACTTTTCTACCAAGGAATGCCTGATTGCTTCCCATCACTGATCTTTGAGTTTAGCAGCCAAGATCTTAACCATTAAACCACTACGGCGCATTAGGATTTATTTTCACTCTTAAAGTTCATGAGGAACCCAAAGAGTTTAGTTTATGTAGGTTGTTGTAGTTGTTAAGTGCCATCCGAGTTGTTGCGACTCATAGGCACCTGTATAGGGTATCTGAGAAGTCGCTGATATTTTTGAACCATCAACCTTGTCTTTAGCAGTCCAGCGTTTATCCTACAATGCCACACCAGGCCTTCTTATGTGGGTTACGTGTACTGATATGAACCATATGAGAAATATCCAACAAACTTATAAAAATGAGTTTAAATAATATGAGTAACCCAGTAAACACTAGCTGAGATAGTATATTTCCATGAAAAATAAATAGTTCCCAGAATAAAACACTATAGTGAGAAGAGTGAACCATTTTACAGTTTTTCACTTCTCTTTCTTTTTCAGAAACATTTTGGATTTTCTTATTTGCTTCTGCATTGAATATGTTATTTTGGTTGCAGCGTTTGCAAAATATCTCTCATCCTTGGAAAAGGAAGCAGCATTTTTAATAGCGTTTCCAAGGAATTATGAATGATCTTGTTTGACACCTCACTAAAGCTTCAAAAGTGGTTATTTTATAAAGGTTACTTGCAACAGGAAACTCTATTATTGGATATTTTAATTCTGTTCATTAAAAAACCATGAGCTCATCCATAATTAATTAATTCACTGAGTATGGGGATCTTCCAGTATTGACACATTTTAGTACAAAGTATCAAAAAAAACCCCACATATGTTAGTATTACTACTGATCCCAGCAGACAAGACAATATTGTAAGTTTTGAAAAGCTGTCAAACTTTTGGATACAAGTTTTCCAATCTTGTATCTCTTAAAAGGCTACATTGTATCATTGACAACAATATTATTCCTATTTTGTTTCCTTGAAATGAGAGGCATACTGGTTGTTCATTTCCCAGAAAGTGCCAAACACCCAAGCCAGTTTCTCTAGTACTCCTTTCAAGTAACAATGATAATCCACAAAATGAGGCCAGTTCATCTCACACAAATTGTTTCCTCTGAGACAAACTGTACTGTGCAATGTGGAGAAGAGCTTTCTATGTATATGTACTTCCTACTTCATCACATCACATAAAGGTGTAGGCTTGAGGATGCTGGTTGAATAAAGTTAATAGAACTTTTAATGCTTCAATCATTATATATTTAAGTAAAGCTAGCTTTTTTTTTTTTTTTTCCTGCAAGTAGGTGATCATAAAGAATATCATTTGTGATAACATAACCTTGATCCTTCTAGGCTCCCAGCTCATTTACCTCAGTGAAAACATGAATACAAAGAGAAAAGATAATAATTTCCCAATAATG
>NW_006408558.1:34279-44636 GCF_000296735.1 Chrysochloris asiatica
CCACAAACCATCAAGAACAGTGCTGTCAGTAGAACTTTCTGTGATGAAGGGATTTTACATCTGTGCTGTTCAGTGCAGTAGCCACTATGTGCGGCTACTGAGTACTTGAAATGTGTGTGGCTCCTGCAACTCAGCAAGTGAATTTTTCATTTTACTTTAGTAAACAACCTCATGTGACTAATAGCTATTATGTTGAGTGTTTGGAATTTTCAGTCTCTTCCCAGAAAGATACTGTGTTATTTTTAAATTATTGTTGTGGTAGTTGTTAAGTACCATTGAGTCAGTTATGACCCATAGAGTCTTTGTATAGGATTTCTAAGGAGCAGCTGGCTCCCTTGACACACAAACCTTGCAGTTCAAACAGCCTTGCAGTCCAGCACATTTACCCAGGGCTCCACACCAGAACTCCTCTATGAGTCAGAAGCAACTTAACAACAATAACGTATTATGAAGGGGGGCATATAGATGCTGTAGGGTAAGGACAGGACTGTAAATTACAAGGAATGCATTTGAAACCACCTGTCGCTCCCTGGAGAAATATGAGACTTTCTGCTCCTGCAAAGATTTACAGCCTTGGAAACCTTAACACACTGGATGGTACTAACAAGACTGTGATGAAGAGTCCTGGGTTGGTGCTGCAGGATAGCCACTGGACTGCTAACTGCAAGGTCAATAGTTCAAACCCATCAACTGGAATGATTACCGAGTCAGTATCTGTAAGCTCCTGACCCAGCTCAGCTACCTGGTGGCTACAACCAAGAGGACCAGGAAGCTCCTGACTCAGACACTGAGGTGACCAGTGTAGATGAAGAAACGGAGGATGAAGAAGGAAGAGGGGAAGGTAAGAAGGATGAAGGCAATGAGGAGGAGGATTTTGATGAAGAAGAACATGAAGATAAAGAGTAAGATATAGAAGGGGAAGAAGATGAAGACAAGTCAGTGGAGAGAAAGAAGAGTTTGGCCACCATGAAGAAGCTGATGAAGATAAGGGTGAGCATGAAGACAAGAGGAGGAAGAAATCAGGAAAAGAGGAAGACAGAAATAGATGATGATGGAGAAGATAATTAAGGCCCTAACTAGCCTGCAAAAATAAAACTATTGTACAGATGGATTTGATAAATGCTTTAAAAAAAAAAAAAAGCTAGCTACGATAGACCCCTCTGGACAACAACTCCCACCAAAAAATAGTGACTATGACATTCTGCCCTCCTCTACTGAATTCCTTTGGAAACTTTGCAACAAGCTTGGTGACTTTACCCAAACAAAACTGTAAGTAGTTAGGTTTTAATGTAAGAATTTACTGTAGCATGGATATTTGTAATCAGTGAGTCTAAGCCAACTCATGATTGTCAGTTACTCTGAGATCCTAGCTGCAGTTTTACTTTCCACACAACAAAGAATCTCTTTAAATTATATCCTAACATTAAAAAAAAAAATTGAATTGGCACAGTGGCTGTAACAATGGCCTCCAACACAGTAAGGATTGTGAGGCTGACACAGGAAAGAGCAGCTTTTGTTCTGCTGCACATAAGGCCCTGGTGTGGCACTGTAGGATAATCACTGGACTGCCAACCAAAAGGTCAGTGATTCAAACCCACCAGCTGCTCCTTGGAAACCTATAAAGGGTCACACTATGAGTAGGACCCGACCCAATGGCACAACAGAATCCATGGCACCTAATGATACTAATAAAAGTAAAAGAATTTTATCTCTAATCTGGAGAAATTTATGGCATATATCATAAGAAAAAAAAGTCAAGTGAGAAAGATTAATATAGCATTAGGAAAAAAGCCAAGTGAGGAAGGGCAATACACAAGAAGGGGAGGAGTGGAAGAACAAAGTTAGGGGAACATGAGGCAAGTCTGCATCGGCTAAATGGAGCTGAGGTAAATAGTGATGCATGCTCAACCTTGGAACAACAGTATTCTGTGACACAGGCATCGAGGCATAGTCTGAAGAGGGGAAATAATGTTAAGTTGTTTGTCTTATGAATATTGGTTTCCCTTGCCTACTATTGTAAAATAGACACTTGAGTGTGTTAGAAAAGAATATTGGGAAACATGATTATAGAAAGATTGTATGCCCATCTTCAGCCTATCACTGAGTGGAATACCTAAAAGGGGTTCTAGAACTTGCCCAGCGAAATATGCTTCTTGCTGAGCCTTTGCAGTGTATAGGAACTTAGGTGGACTCCTGAGCCCCATCCAGAACCTTCGCAGGTGGGACAGCCTTCTAGAAATGACAAGCAGGTCTACCTGGAACAGCTAGAACAATAGAAGATACTTCTTGAAAGATCAGCAGGAAAAATCCAAAACAAAAGTGGCAGTCTGCTTGGCTATCACAAGAATAAGCAAGTGTTCGCCAGGAAGCCATCAAGACAAGCAATCAAGTTCCTTCAGGACCTCCCCCCCCCCGCCCCAAATGAAACTCAAAGGGAACACATGAGCAGGCATGTAAACTTGCTGTTGACTATGTTGTTCTACTGGGGAGTGGAAGAGGGGGAAAGGCAGCAATGAAGAAATGGGCTGAGTTCAATCATGTTCCATAGACTCCCATTGACTTGGAGATGAAAGAGAGAAGAGGAAGGGCTGGTTGGTCAGAAATGTGGTGAGACCTGGGGACTACTGAACCCATGGACAAGGACATAGCCATGGAGGATTGAAGCTGAGAGTGAAGCATCGAGCTGATATGAAGTGAGGGGCGATGCAACAGAATGGCCAAACTTGCAGATACTACCCATTTGACCTATCCTTGATGGCTTGATCATCAGAACTTGACTAGAGGAAAATCAAAGAAAAAAATTTTAAATAATGGAAACAAGCATAAAATGCTACAATTTGATGAACTTGACCTATACTTATGGATGTAGTAGTTCAAAATACCCTCCTCTAGAACCTTCAGTGCTGGATTAACTAAGGGCTTGTGAGTTCCTCCCCAGGCCCACCCCTGGACCATCCGAGACTGAGCCTACTAAGAGAACCTAGTGCAGCATTCTGTTCTCACATAGGACTGGGACGGAATTCCGCTCCTGAGCACGGTTCTTCGGTGGCATTGTACACTGGCACAATAACACACCTAGGCAATCTGGATGTCCAGGGTGGGGGTGGGGGTGGGGTGAAAAGCCTTGAAATCCGTTCCAGCACGCCCAGTCACTGATTCTATCTCAGGCGCACTCACTTGAGTCCTGTTCTCATTCCTTAGAACTCTCCTGGCTTTTGTATTGTTCTGTGTAACTCCTTTTCCTTACAAGATCAAATATGGGAAAGTCTGCTCCAAAGAAACTTCCCCTCTTGGGTGTATTTAAAATAATTTCAGGGATGTTTATTCCTCAGAACAGGAAGATGTTTACAGGGTCAAATTCAGTTGGGGGTGACTGCAAACTCTTTTGTGAACTTGAGTGGTCCTCTTGTGGGGTGAATTGGTCAGATGTAGAGACCTTTGACTCACGAGTTGCCTGGAGCATTTGGAAAGTAGTGACAGGGACACCTGGGCACCCAGACCAATTTCCTTACATTGACATTTGGTATAATATATTCCTCAACCCGCCTCCCTGGCTCAAGACTTGCTCCATGAAATTAGGGTGTCGTATTTTAGTGACTAAGGAGAACTCCTCACCCCCAATTCTGTCCTCCAAGCCAACCAGGAGGACTACAAATCCCTTTTTCCTCCTCCTTATGCTCCCCCAAGAGGCCCATCGGTGCCTGACTCCACCTCAGGTCATTTGCCAAACCCCACATACACGGACAGGTTACCATTATCACTCAGCCAGCTCCTCTTCTGAGATGACTGCTCCAGCCCCCGCCCCCAAACTACTGCTTCGCCAAACTGGTGAAAGTTACATTTATGTCCTCTTTACCACCAGTAACCTGTACAACTGAAGACACCAGAACCCCACATTCTCTGAAAAACCACAGGCTTTTTAATTTATTTTATTTTTTTCTTTATTAGAGTCTGTCCTTCTTCACCCACAAACCCACCTGGGATAACTGTCAGCAGCTTCTGCAAACTCTCTTCACTTCTGAAGAAACAGAGTGCATTTTAGCAGAAGCCAAGAAAGAGGTCCTGGGCCCCGCCGGAAATGCCTCCCCAGCAGGGGAACCCCACCTAGCTTGAGTCTTTCCAACAGAACGGCTGGACTGGGACCCAATTTCTGATCAAGGTAAGGCTTTCAACACCTACCACCAGGCTCTTTTGAAAGAGATCCAACAAGCAGTTAAGAAACCCACTAACCTCTGTAAGGTAAGTGCAGTCCTGTAGAAGCCAGATGAATCCCCTATGGTGTTTCTCGAACACCTCCTAGAGCACTATCGCATTTTATATACCTATTGACCCAGAGGCCCCCAGAACGCCCAGGCGATAAACCTGGTTTAGTGGCACAGTCCACCCCTGATATTAGGAAGAAGCTTCAGAAGCTAGAAGGATCTGAAGGGAAAAGTAGGTCAGAGTTAATTGCCAGTGCCCAATGCACTTACAATAATGGAGATAGCCCAGAGGAAGTAGTAGAAGAAAGATTGGAGAAAGTGACCATTGCAGTCCTGAAGACTCACCAACCTTCCCCTGTAACTAAGGGAACTGGAAGATCCAGGCTCCCAGGAAAAAGACCTCCTCTGGGGAAAGATCAGTGTGCTTATTGTAAAGAGACAGGGCATTGGAAGAATGAGTGCCCCCAAAAGCCAAAAGGTCAAAGGAAAGTCCTCACCTTAAGTGAAGAAGATTGACGGGGCCATGGTTCCCAGACAATGAGCCCCCAGGAACCCACAGTAACCTTGAAAGTAGGGGGGAAAGCAGTAGACTTCCTTGTAGATACAGGAGCAGCCCACTCAGTTCTGCAATGGCCCTTGGGGCCACTGTTAGGCCCCCTAGTGGCCTAATCTAGTAGGAGACCCCAAAAAGATCATCAGGACTCAAGTTGGATGCAAAAGCAAGAGGTTTATTTACCAACGCGCTGGGGTCCACCTTCACAGACTCCTAAAACCAGGAGACAAAGGCGACATTTGCCAACGCGCTGGGGTCCACCCTCACATAGACTCCTGAAAACAGGAGCTGAGGGCGACCCTGACTCATTATACACACAAGTTTTTAAAGGGTTTCAGGGGGTATAATTGCACAGTACCATAGATACAGTTTCTGATTGGTTGACATTTGGCAAAGTATGAGATGTTACAGTTTAATTGGTCTTGGCATGAAGCAACCTTTTTAATCTATAAGCAAATGGGTTTTGGCAATTTCAAGTGTTTAGTGTTTAGGATATTCTCATTCGTCTGGGTTAGTCTGACCATTATGAGTTTCTCAAGAATTATTTTAATATTGAGGGCTAACTGATTGACCTTGTTTCTGGAGGGAACTAAGAACTGAGGCCTAGTCTATTTTAAATGCTTCTTGAAGCCTGACTAAAGTTTGGTCAAGCAGCTAGGCAAAATCAATTAGGGCCTTACACCACTATCTCCCCAGACTTCACAAATTCAAGGGGCAAACAGAGCTACTGCCCCCTTACCCCTGGAGCCTGTCCTTCCCAGCACCCTAACCTATACCTCTGAAGACAAAAAGTTTTTGCTCGAAAAAGGAGGAAGAGAAGGACCAGGGGAATGACTGCACCTCCCAGATGGAAAATTAGGACTCCCTCAAGTGCTGAGCCATGTTATAACTCAGCTACTTCACAAGACAACTCACCTGGGAGCCAGAAAACTGAGAGACCTGTTGAAGCCATGATTCTGCATTCAGAATTTAGCGCAAACATTGGAAGACGTGATCACTAGGTGCCCGAGCTGTGTCAGGGTAAATGCAAAACCAAAGAAGAAGGCAGAGGGCACATGGCTCAGAGGACAGAATCCGAGAGAAAGCTGGGAAATATACTTCACTGAAATCAGGAAAGCACAGGCTGGATACAAATATCTTCTGGTGATGATGGATACTTATTCAGGATGGCCTGAGGTCTTCTCCACATGAGTTGAGACAGCCCAGGTAGTAGTGAAGAAATTAATTCAAGAAATAGTCCCCCAATTTGGCCTACCTTTGGCAATGTGGTCTGACAATGCCCGACCTTCACAGCCTCTCTTTCTAAATTGGTGGCCCGAGCTCTAGGGATAGATCCGAAATTGTATTGTGCCTATAGACCACAAAGTTCAGGACAGGTAGAGAAGATGAATAGGACTATTAAGGAAACTTTAACCAAGTTAACTCTTGAGACTGGTGAACGGTGGGTGAGGCTCCTTCCTCTTGCCCTTGTTTGGGCTAGGTGCACCCCCTATCGGGTAGGATTCACTCCTTTTGTAATCCTGTTTGGCAAGCCCCCTCCAATTCTGCTAACCTTGAGGTCTGAAAACATTGCAGAATGTTTCAGCTTGCGCTCCAGCAAGTCCAGACTAAGATCCAGTCATTGGTAAAATCTGCCCATGGCCCTCCCCTGGACAGCCCCCCAACACCAATTCCAGCCAGTGGCAATGGTCCTTATCCATTGCCATCATATCAGCGCCTTGGAGCTGCGGTGGAAAGGAGCCTCCACGGTGGTCTTGACGACACCCACAGCAGTAAAAGTAGCTAGAAGATCAAAGTACATACAGCAGTCTCATCTAAAGATGGTGCCTGAGCCTATGGAGGATGAGTGGCCATGGAGAGTGCAACCCACTGGGAAGCCCACAAAGAACCATGAAATTGTCAACCTCTCTAACCCGCTGACTGTTAACCACCCTCATCCCAATGTTTCAAAGGAAGGAACACAGGTCAGCCCGCCCTTAATGCCCCCTCGCTGCCACAAGAAGTGTCCTTGCTAGACATTGTGTGGTCAGTACACCAGGTCATTAACTACTCTGTCCCAAGCCTGGCCACAGACTGCTGGTTGTGTTTAGATCCCAAGCCCCCTTACTATGTAAGAGGCAGGTACAATAGATCCCCTACCCGTGTAAACCTGAGAGTCTGCTCATGGGAACTGACCTCAACCCTATACCCGTAGGGGACATAGTTGTTGTTGTTGTTGTTAAGGGCCGTCGAGTCGATTCCGACCCATAGCGACCCTGTATAGGGTTTCTGAGGAGCAGCTAGTGAGCTTGAACCACTGACCTTGCAGTTCAAACGGTTTTGCAGTCTGGCACATTAACCCACAGCGCCACACCAGGACTCCTTGGGGACATTAAGGGCTCAGAAATCTAAGGGTTCAGAAATCTGCTATATGACCACCAACTATCCCCTTGCTGTCTCCCCGTATGCAAACCTTTACAACCACACTGTGAGTTTCGATTCCAGTTCTGGACAAATTGATGACTTTTACCTAGCTCCCAACAATGCTTGGTTCACCTGCACATCGGGCTTGACCAGATGTGCCTCGCAGACTATGCTTGCTAGTACCCGCTCCCCTGAACTATGTATTTTGGTGCATGTTCTCCCTCAAGTCTTTGTGTATAGTGGGGAAAGAAGAAAGGAACACTAGTAACCAAAACAAGCAGATGGTATAAAAAGAGACCCTGTGTTAGTTCCCCTACTGATGGGGCTGGGCAGTGCCAGATCAGCTGCTGTAGGAACCTCCTCCCTGATGCTCCAAGACCAATATTTTAAAGCCTTTTGAGGGCAAGTTTCCCAGGATCTAAGCTTTCTAGAGTCCTCCTTTTCTAAACTGGAGCACCAAGTAGACTCCCTTGCGGAAGTAGTCCTATAGAATAGAAGAGGACTGGACCTCCTTTTCATGAATAGGGAGGTTTATGTGCAGCCCTAGGGCAAACATGCTGCTTTTATGCTAACCATTCTGGAGTAATCAGAGAAACTCCAGCCTTAGTCTGAAACAACCTTAAAACCAAATACATCTCCCTTGAAAAAGGAAGTTGGTACCAAGACCTTTTTTTGTGGTCACCTTAGCTCACAGCATTGTTGCCCTCCCTCATCGGATCAATTGCCATACTGTTATTACACCTTTTGGTTGGTCCATGCCTCATTAATAATTTAGTAAAATATATGAAGCAGGGAGTACAAGCTATCAAACTTTTAATCCTCAGGCCCCAATATACTCCCCTACCAGTTGAAGAATCAGTCTCCTAAACTGATGATTCGATATGTAAATAAAACCAGCGAGGAATGTAAGGCCCAATTGCCCTATACTAGTAACCAATTTTTAAGAAAGGCTCAGGCTGAAGTGGAAAAAATTTAAAATCAACAACTCCCCTAGATGCTGAGACCCCCTTCCCCCTTAACTGTAGCTAAACTTGACTTCTGTAAAAAAGCTTATGCAAACTCCTCACATCTGGGTGGGCCCAGTGACTAACAGGATGCTGCGGCCAGCCAGCCAAGGCTAACTTTGAGAATAGCCGGACAAAGTTAATCTTGAGAAGCAACTGTCCCAGCAGATGTACTCCTAGACCCCACCCTAACAGCTCATGCATACATCATACCCTTGGTTTGTACAAGATAATGTCAGACTGCCAATGTATAAATAATCTTTGAAAAACTGGGTTGGGACTGCAGTTTTTCCCACTTTTAGGGAGGCTGTAGTTGCTGGCCAGCTAAAAAAGGCTTCCTTGGTGATCATGAGAGTCTTGAGTGGTCATCTGGGTAAATTGAGAAGCAACACCAAATTAGCACTTGTACATTGACTCTGGCCTTTTCTTAAGCTTCAGCATATTTCATTGAGTGGATGCACCATAATTGATTTGGCAGTCCCCAAATCTGGGTCATTTCACTTTTCACTCAATCTTGTTTCTGCCAACACCGCTGTGATGGAATTCCTAAACTCAGACTCTGGTGTCAGATGGATTGGGTTTCAGTCCCAGCACTGACACTTATCAACTGTGGCCAGCGTTGACACCTTAATTTTCTTAAATACAAATTGGGAATAATACTAGTGCCCCCCTCCTAGGGTTCTTATGAGGATTAAATATAAAGTGCCAGACTTAGTATGTTGTACACCAGTTGCACTTGAGTCAATTCTGACACGTTGTAACACACATTCTGTTATTGTTGTTAAGTGCCATCAAGTCGGTTCTGACTCATAGTGACCAAAGGAGCAGCTGGTGAATTTAAACCTTCAATCTTGCCGTTCAAACCAACCTTGCAGTCCAGTGCTTATCCTACAGTACCACACCAGGACTCCATAGACACATTACAACTGCCCCTCAGGGTTTCCAAGGCTGTAACCTTTTAAGAAGCAGACTGCTGCATCTTTCTGCAGTGGAGCAGTTGGTATGTTCCAACTACCAACCTTTTTGTTAGCAGTTCAGTGCTAACCCACTACACCAGCTCGGCTCCTCGCTCTCCTGGCAGTCCATGTTGTTGTTGTTGTTAAATGCTGTGGAGTTAGTTCTATAGGGGTTTCAAGGAATAACTTGTAGTTTTGAACTGCTGACTTGTGGTTAGCAGTCCTGTGCTTATCCTGCAGTGCCACACCAAGATGGTATACTCTCAATATTCTTCATCAACACCATAATTCAAATGAATCAACTCTTCTTCTATCTTCCTTATTCACATGCAGATGAGGTGATTGATCAATTTCAGATAGAAGAAATGGGTAGAATTCTTCTATTTCATCCTCACTGGCTTTAGTGGTGATTGGTGCATAAATTTGAATAATAGTGGTATTAACTGGTCTTTCCTGTAGGGGCATGGATATTATCCTATCACATACAGGGTTGTACCTCATGACTGATCTTGATATGTTCTTTTTGATGATAAATGCAACACCATTCCTCTTCAATTTGTCATTCCTGTCATAGTAAACATGTGGTTGTCTGATTCAAAATGGCTAATACCAGTCACTGTACCAAAAAGAAATGGTCAACGTTCGACCATTTTAAGAGGTAGCATATGATCAATAATACTGAAGGAAGAAGCCCAAGGTGCACTGGAGGAATTGGCAAAGAACAAGGCACTGTGAATTGATGGAATACAAATTGAAATCTTTCAACAAAGTGAGGCTACACTGGAGGCAGTCACTCATCTATGCCAAGAAATTTGAAAGACAACTATCTAGCCAACTGATTGGAAGAGATTTGTGCCCATTCCAAAGAGAGATTATCCAACGGAATGCAGAAATCATAGGACAATATCTTTGATATCCCATGCGAGTAAAGTTTTACTAAAGATAATACAGAAATGGCTGCAACCATACATTCACACAGAAATTCCAGAGGTTCAAGCCAGTTTCAGAAGAGGACGTGGAATGAGGGATATCATTGCTGAATCAGATGAATCTTGGCTGAAAGCAGAGAATATCAGAAAGATGTTTACCTGTGCTTTATTGATTACGCAAAGGCTTTCAATTGTGTGGATCATGAAAAGCTATGGAAACATTGCAAAGTATGAATATTTTGGAACACTTCATTGTGCTCATGAGGAACCTGTACACAGACCAAGAGGCAGTTGTTTGAACAGAACATGG
>NW_006408558.1:46236-65282 GCF_000296735.1 Chrysochloris asiatica
AGGGTAGCTATGGGTCAGAATCGACTTGACAGCATTTGACAACAACAAAGGAGCCCTGGATCCATGGTTAAGTGCTCCTTATCTGCATATACTGCTACCATCTCTATCTTTTTTACCAAGCCCATTTCCTTAAAAAAAAAAAAAAAAAGTCTGCATTTCCTATCTCTACTTCCTTCCTCCCAGTCAGTTTTTAATGCACTGCAATCTCATTTCCACACAGTGTCACCTCAGCACTGGCTGCAACTGGCTGCAACTGGGAAGCCCAGCACAGGCTTGGCTCCTGGCCTCCCCTTTGACCTCCTTCTGTTTGAAGTGCCCCTCCTGCAGCTGCCAGGGCAGCACTCATTTCTGCCTCTCCTATTTCTCCAGCTGTCTCGGCTCAGAATCCTTCACCAACTCCCCTCTCTGTGTCTTCCTTGGCATTCCCATCCCTTATCTCATATTAAGAAATCCTGAGTGGAGAATTCAGTTAAGCACTTGATTACTAACTGAGAGGTTGGCAGTTTGAACTTCTGCAGTTGAAGTGTTGCCAAACCAAAACGAGGGCTTGCTGCCTGTCACTGTAGTCAATCACAGAGACAGGGAGAGATCCAATCCAAGCTTTATTAGCAGAAAGCCAGCAGTCTAGAGGACGGAGAGATTCACCTCTCAGGACCGTCCTGTCCATTATGAACAACAGGCACATTATATAGGGTTAGTTACACCTGGATGTGCACTTAATGTAGTTTAACACCAAGATAGCATATTTTGGAGAAAGAAACAATAATAAAAAACAACTATAAACTTCTCCAAACATTCTACCTTTTGAGAAAGGGAAACAAACTGGCAATAATCCTTCTCAAACATTCCATCTTTGATGATCTTTAAACTACCCTCAAGACCTAATGACTAAACCGCTCTATTTTGTTGAGGTCAGTAGATCCATGCTATCAGAAGGAAGTCCAGGTAATCTGCTTGGAGACACTTTGGAGCCCAGTTCTACTCAGCACCCTGTGTCTCCTTGGGTTAGAATTGCCTCAGTGGTAATGGAGTTGATTTTGGTTTTACCTCAATTAGGTGCTGAAACCTTTTCTACCTCATGACATGAATTTCATGCATCACTAAGAAGATGGAGAGAAAGTTTCCTATGTGGGAGAATTCATGAGAAAATCTTGTTCATGAACTACCCCTTCCTTTGGGTCTTCCAGGTTGATGTCTTTGCTATTGTTAATTGCCATCAAGTCGATTTTGACTCATAGCAACCCTGTATAGGGTTTCTGAGGAGCAGCTGGTAGGTTTGAACCACTGACCTTGGTGTTAGCAGTTCATTGATTATCCTACAGTTCTACACCAGAATTCCACAATGGTGACCAGTGTAGGACATATCCAAGGGGAACTGCTAGAGAGGACTGGATAAACGCATTTAAACTCATTATCAGGGAGAGGTGAGCTGGAGATATAAATGGAAACCATCGCCATAGTGTTGACATTTAAAGACACAAGCCTACTGTTGTTGTAAATTTGTCATCGAGTTGGTTCCAACTCATAATGACCCTATACAGTGCCACACTAGAAGGCTTCAAGAAGTTATTGGGGAAATTTCATTATATTTTCATTCCATTTTTCCAAAAACTTTTTGAAACACCCTCATAGGTTTCTGTGAGTCCAAGCTTCAGGTGAAGTTGTTATCTAAGCCTTAATGTTTTAGTATCTCTGAAGATGCTGGGATTTACATACAGAGGTATTTTAAAGGGTAACCTAGGTACCTTTGACAGGTTGTTGTTGTTATGTGCTGTGGACTCGGCTCTGACTCATAGTGACCCTGTACAGGATTTCCAAGGCTATAAATCTTTACGGGAGCAGAAAGCCTCATCTTTCTCCTGCGGAAGAGCTGGTAGTTTCGAAATGCTGACCTTAAGGTTCACAGCCCAATTGGATTGCATCTCAATGTCAAGAAAACAAAAATCCTCACCACGGGACCAATAAACAACATTCTTATCAATGGAGAAAAGATTGAAGTTGTCAAGGACTTCATTCTTCTTGGATCGACTGTCAACACTCACGGAAGCAGCAGTCAAGAGATCAGACGACGTATTGCATTAGGCAAATCTGCTGCACAGGAACTTTTTAAAGTATTGAAGAGCAGAGATGTCAGCTTGAGGACTAAGGTGCGCCTGACCCAAGCCATGGTATTTTCAATAACCTCATATGGATGCGAAAGCTGGACAGTGAATTAGGAAGATTGTAGAAGAATTGATGCCTTGGAGTTGTGGTGTTGGAGGAGAATACTGAAAGTGCCATGGACTGCCAAAAGAACCAATAGATCTGTTTTGGAAGTGCAGCCAGAGTGCTCCTTGGAGGCCAAGATGGCTAAGCTTCATCTCTCATACTTTGGACATATTGTCCGGAGGGAACAGTCGCTGGAGAAGAATGTCATACCGGGTAAGGTGGAGGGTCAGAGAAAAAGGGGAAGACCCCTAACGAGATGGATTGGCCAGGTGGCATCATTGATGGACTCAAGTGTGGCAGCGGTAGTGAGGTTGGCCCAGGATCGGACATTGTTTCATTCTGCTGTGCAACAACAACACTACCAGAGCTCCTTACATTTGACAGGTAGTAGTGTGAAAAATATCTGGGAGCTAAATACCGGTCTTGTGGTTCTCTGAAGTACCCAGTGTTCATTGACTCAATTCTGACTCCTAGAGACCCCCATAGGAAAGAGTACAACTTCCCATGGGGTTTCCCAGGCTGTCATCTTTATGGATGCAGCCTGACACATCTTTCTCCCTCAGAAGGACTGGTGGGCTCAAACTTCTGACCTTTTGATTAGCAGCTGAGCACTCAACCACTATGCTACCACAGGTCCTCTGAAGAAGTAGCATCTCAAGAAACTGTCATTTATGAGTTATATGTGTGATACTAAGGAACTCTGGTAGTGTAGTGGTTACGTACGAATCAGGCTGCTTAAGGTCAGCAGTTCAAAACTACCCTTTGTTCCATGGCAGAAAGATGAGGCTTTCTGCTCCTGTAAAGATTTATAGCCTCAGAAACCCTGTACAGGGTCACTGTGAGTCAGAACTGACCACGGCACACTATCACCATCTGTGACACCAGCTGCATCTTACTGCCTAGTTGATTGCTAAATGAATGAAATAAATATTTCTTTAATTAACATGATTGGTATGGCACTTTAGGATCAGCTCTGGACTGGGAACCACAGGTCAACAGTTCAAACCCACCAGCTGCTTCTCAGAAACCCTATACAGCATTGCTACGAGTCAGAGTCCACCTGAGGGCACTTAACAATAACAACAACAACAACAATTAATCTGATAAAGCCTACTAAAAATATTATCCATAATCCCGCCATACTAGAGAATGACTGTTTTCCTCTGCTATGGTCTCCTACAGTCCAGGCAATGTATACCATAATTCAAGCCTCGACTTTCATTATTGAAAGATTCTCTGGGGGAAATTATTGAATGATATAGAAAGCATCAACAGAAGATGGAAGGAATACACAGAGTCACTGTACCAAAAGGAAATGGTTCATGGTCAACCATTTCAAGAGGTGTCATATGATCAAGAGACAATGACACTGAAGGAGGAAGTCCAAGGTGCACTGAAGGAATTGACAAAGAACAAGGCACCAGGAATTGATGGAATAAAAATTGAAATCTTTCAAGAAAGTGAGGCAGCACAGGAGGCACTCACTCATCTCTGCCAAAAAATTTGAAAGACAACTATCATTCTTCTTGGATCAACTATCAACACTCACAGAAGCAGCAGTTACTAAATCAAATGATGTATTCCATTAGGCAAATCTGCTGCACAAGACCGTTTTAAAGTGTTGAAGAGCCAAGATGTCAGCTTGAGGCCTCAGGTGTGCCTGACCTAAGCCATGGTATTTTCAATAACCTCATATGCATGTGAAAGTTGGACAGTAACTAAAGAAGACCATAGAGGAATTGATGCTTTTGAGTTATGGAGTTGGAGGAGAATATTGAAAGTGCCATGGGCTGCCAAAAGACTTAACAGATCTGTGTTGGAAGAAGTGCAGCCAGAGTGCTCCTTGGAGGCCAGGATGGCCAAACTTCATCTCTTATACTTCGGACATATTGTCAGGAGAGACCAGTCACTGAAGAAGGATATCATGTTTGGTAAGGTGGAGGGTCAGAGAAAAAAAGGAAGACCCTCCCCGGCAAGATGGATTCGCAAAATTGTTGCATCAATGGTCTCAAGTGTGGCAACAATTGTGATGTTGGCTCAGGATCTGGAAGTGTTTCATTTTGCTGTTCATAGGGTCACTATGAGTTGGTACTGACTCAATGGCAACTAACAAGAATCTGGTTGGTGGAATCCTAGAGTGACATTGTGGGTTATTGAGCTAGAGTGCAAAGTGGGTGTGAACCACAAGGTCTGCAGTTCAAGCTCACCAGCCGCTTGAAGAGAATTCTTCTCATCGAATTCTTCTCCCTTGGAAACCCTATACTGGATCTCTATGCATTGGCACCAAGATGCCTTCATATGTTGTTGTTGTTAAGTGCTGTCGAGTCGATTATGACCCATAGCGACCCTGTACATGGTTCTGAGGCTGTAAATCTTTACGGGAGCAGAAAGCCTCATCTTTCTCCCATGGATCAGCTGGTAGTTTTGAACTGCTGACCTTAAGGTTCGCAACCCGAATCGTAACCACTACACTTCCAGAGAGTCCCTTGAAATATTGCTAGTTTGTTTCAAAACCTTCGAGCTATACTGGATATCTCCCTCCTTCTCTCTCCTCACTCACAGCTTTCCTTCAGTTTCTTCTTCCAATTAGTGTCTGATTGAATTCTTTATCTTTTCCTTCAATGCTCAAGGTTGCAGGATTGTGGTCTTTATGCAGTTCATTCATTTCTCACATCTTTGTTGCAAAACAACAGTGCATGGTGTCTGTCATCTCAGCTCTTCCCAGTCAATGATTTTTAGAATAGTCGTAGTTGTTGAATGCTGCTGTAATGGAAATACCACAAGTACATGGCTTTACCAACCAGAAATTTATTCTCCCACAGATTTGGAGGCTAGAAACCCGAGTTCACAGTGCCAGCTCTGGGAAAGGTCCTTGTCGCCTTTCAGCATCAATAGGCCCAGCATTCTTTGGAGTTCTCTGTGGGTCTTTTCATCCATCTTCCTTTGGATCTAGAAGCTTCAGAGTGCAGGGGCCCCAGCTCCAAAGAATCACTCCATTCTTGGGTCTTCTATTGGTGGTAGTAGGTGTTGGTTCTCTGCTCATCTCTCTCCTTTCTCTTTTGTAAGACAAAAGGTGTTGCATGCCCGAGTCTTTGGAATCTCCCTTAAATCTGATCAGAGTGCTGGTGGGATTAAAGGTGGTGTGTCCTTGGACTCCTGGTGGTGTGGTGCTGTGGTTTAATGCACTGGACTTCAAACTTGGTTTGAACTGCAAAACTGACTGTTCAAACTCACCAGCTGCTCCTTGGAAATCTTCCACAGAGTTGCTCTGGGTCAGAATCAACTCAGTCAGTTAACAGCAACAACAATCCTTGGACTCTTGGTGTGCATTATAGGTTAAGCACTGGACTGCTAAATGAAAGGTTAATGGTTCAAATCTAACTAAAATTTTATCAGTTCAAATCCACCAGTCAGTACTGGAAAGCCCTATTCAGGGTCACTATGAGTCAGAACTGACTCAACGACACTTAACAGTTACAACAACAGCATCCAACCCTTAATCCTCTTAGTTGTGTATCACATCAAACCACGTCAACTACATCTCAACTGCCAAATGACTGAACATCCTCGTCCAATCAAGCTGACACAAACCTTTTCTATCAGAAGAATATTCAGAGATTTTAATTTGAGAATATTTTTAGCACCTGAAAAGAGAAATTCATGCCCATTAACCATCACTCCCCATTTACTCCCCCAAATCCCAGGCCCAGTCAACCACAATCTGCTTTCTATCTCTAGGGTTTGCCTATTCCTGACGTTTCATATAAACAGAGTCAAACAGGCTGTGGCCCTCTGTGACTGGCTTCTCTCACTGAGCATGTCTTCACGGTTCATGCACCTTGCAGCACGCATCACTGCCTCATTCTTTTTGCAGATGAACAAGCTCCCTTGCATTTTCTTTATCCATTCATGTGATGAACACTTGGATTGTTTTCATCTTTGGACTATATTCTTAATAACGCTGCTGTGAAGTAACTAGAGTACATTTGATGCCATACTTAAAAATTATTGTCATACATTTTAATTAATTTATTTTTAATCAACTAGATTGTTTTTTAGTTTCTATTTTTTTTTTTTTAGGTATTTTCAAACTTGTGATGTTTGTGGTCCACACATTGACTGGTGTAATGTCTAAGCTAGGACAGTTTAGTCTTTGCAGGCATCTCGTGAGAACTGTTCAATGTTATGTGTTGTCTGCTCAGAAAAGTGTACAAGTACAGGGAAATGCAAAAATTAACATAAAACATAGGTGTGTCCCCAGAGTTTCTGAAGTCTATAGACCTGACCTTTAATCCTACTGAGAGACAAAGACAGGAGGAAGACATTTCCGGTCATCATTTCAGCAGCCCACAAGGCCACTCCACATACGTGTATTCACTGAAGAAGACAAACTGGGCCCCATAACAGACTCTCAAGGAGTAAGTGGAGAGATGCTGTTTATTAGTCACTTGCTAATCAGTACAATTCTGAGTGCCTACCGCAACCCAGATAAAGTTCTAGTCTCAGACCACTATGGTAGGAATTGACAATTGTCTTTCTTTCTCTTAACCACACCCCCCCACACACACACACTCACTGTCCCCCCAGCATATGAACGCTCTTCCTACCACAGGAGAATTTCACATGTGAAAAGCAAAATGCACTTTCCCAAACACTCATGCAGAAGGACACAGACACAGGGCTGAGTCTCCACCACTGAGATGCCCACATGCCAGTGTCACACTCAGGATGTGATGACATCAGAAACTGGGAGGACTGAGTGGGATACACTTTGGGAGGGGTGGCCTGAGTGACAGGAGTGACACCATTTGCCAAGAAAAGCAGTGAGAAAGGTCCTCATTGCTGGGTCCAATGTCCAGCATCGGGGGTACAGTTGAGGTGGACAGAGGCATCTGTCCCAGCAGCTGCTGACTTGTGGTTTCCATAGGGGACTCAGCTGAGGGAGGATTGTGAACTCTGTTCCTGCTGTGAAGCTTCAAGTCTAGTTCTGTGACTTCCTCCAAAATGAGTCGAGGCTCCACTCCTTGGAAACACTATACAGGGTGACTATGAGGCAGAGCCAACTCAAAGGCACTTAACAACAACAACATTACACATAGGCAAAACTCCTTTTACTTTAATTATAAAAATTAGCATTCCGCTGTTTGCACCCATAAGGTAAGGCTATATCCTTGTGCAGAGTGTTCAGAGATGAGCATTCAGTTTGTGTATGTGGAGCTGTGAGCCATTCACTACCCAGATCATCACCTGGTACACCACATGCTGCAGAAATGGCATGCATCTCTCAACACCACAGTTCCTAACTAGTATTTATCCTGCTTTTTCATTCCTGGGAGGGTGGGAGGGATAAAGCACTAAAAGTGTGGTTTTAAGATCCCTCCCCACTCTGGGTGCTATTCTGATCGTGACATCAGTGGTTCCAGATCTGACCGAGCACCAGGAGTGTTTGTGGGACTTGTTACAACACACCCAGACCTCTCATAAGATCGCTCATCTCAGAATCTGGGGCCCAGAGTCCAAAAATACCTTACTGTACCAGGTCTACCAGTGAAGCTGATGCCCAGCCGTGTGGGAATCCCTGCTCTACACTCGTGCTACTAAACATGTGACCTGAAATCTAGCAGCACCACCTGTTATAAATACAGAGTCTCGATCTCAGCTTCAGACCGTCTGTGTCTTCGTGAGATTTCCAGGTGATTCTTCACATAGAACCTTTGAGTATTACTGAGCTAGGAGCCTGGATGTGGTGCCAGAGCTTCAGTGTGTGCTCTGATCAGATCATTTGTCACTGGAGAGTCCAGGGTCAGCCTTTGGTCCTTTTTCTTTTTCAGATTCCCATGAAGGCCTCATCAGTTCTGAAGGCTTTAAGTCTCATTTGCATAGCGTCATCTCCCAGGTCTATTCCTCTAATCAACATTTCTACTCATCTCCAGACTAGTATGTCCAACTTCCAACCCGACAGCCACGATACATCTCTAACAGATATCTCAGACTCAACATTTCTTAAGCTGCATGCCTGTCATGCCCCCTACTCAGTCCACTCCTTCTGGTCTTCCCTGTTTCAGCTGATTGTATTTGCACTCTCCAAATACTTAGTGTCTTCTGATTCTTCTTTCTTGTACTTTAATTTCAATCCATCTTATAAAATCCATCTTCAAAAAAATCCAGGATCCAGTCACGCCCTACTATTTTCACTGAGAAAACACAGGCAGGGACACATCTAAAATATTCTCCCAATTTCCTACTCTCTCGCTTGCTTCTCATCTCTCAGTTCTATTCACAGACAGCCCCAGAGATGCCAGATAGAATGCAGTCCTGCTGGCCATTTAAATTGCTGATCTCCACAACTGTAGGAAAATAAATTAGTGTGATTTTTAAGTCAATAATTTTGGGGTAATTTGTTGCAAAAATGTGGAAATTAATACACCAGGAATAGATGGAACACAAATTGAAATCTTTCAACAAACTAATGCATCACTGGAGACACTCATTCATCTACGCCAAGAAACTTGGAGGACAACTACCTGGCCAACTGATTTGAAGAGATCCATATTTGTGCCCATTCTAAAGAGAGGAGACCCAATGGAATGTGGAAATCGTTGGACAATTATCATAGATATCCCAGGTGAGTAAAGTTTTCTCAAGGTAATACAGAAACATCTGCAGTCATACACTGACAGAGAACTTCCAGAGATTTGAGCTAGTTTCAGAATAGGCTGTGGAATAAGGTATATCATTGCTGGCATCAGATGGATCATGGCTGGAAGCAGAGAAGACCATAAAGATGTTTACTTTTGCTTTGTTGGTTATGCAAAGGCTTTTGATTGTGTGGATCATGACAAGCTGTGGACAACATTGCGGAGTCAAGAAATCAAATGACGTATTGCATTGAGAAAACCTATTGCACAAGACGTCTTTAAAGTGTTGAAGAATGAAGATAACAATTTGAGGACTCAGGTGCTCCTGACCCAAGCCATAATATTTTCAATAACTTTATATGCATGCATAAGTTAGACAGTGAATAAAGAAGACCAGAGGAGAATTGAAGCATTTGGGTTATTGCATAAATATTGAAAGTACCGTGGTCTGCCCAAAGAGAATCTTGAAAGGACCATGGTCTGCCAAAAGAACAAACAGATCTGTGTTGGAAGAAGTACAGAGTGCTCCTTGGAAGCCAAGATTCCCAGACTTTATCTCTCATACTTCTAACATGTTATCAGGAGGGACCAGTCTCTGGAGAAGGATATATCATATTTGGAAAAGTGGAGTGTCAGAGAAAACGAGAAAGACCCTAACAAGATAGACTTGCACAGTGGTGGAAGTGATGGGCTTAGGCATAGCAATGATTGTGAGGTTGGTGCAGTACCAGGGAGTGTTGTGTTCTGTTGTGTATAGGGTCACTTTGAATCAGAACTGACTCAATGGCAAATAACAATAGATTAAGGAGCTCTGGTAGCATAGTAGTTATGAGTCTGGCTGCTGAAGTCAATGTCAGCAGTTTGGAACTACTAGCATTTCCGCAGGATCAAGAGGAGGCTTTCTGCACCCATAAAGTTTTACAGCCTTGAAAATCCGCATACAGAGTCACTATGAATTGGAACTGACTCTCTAGCATGTAACCACCACCAATAGACAGGAGTCTATGATCCTTTCTGCTTGAACATGCTCCACTGGTGGTAATTTTTAGATTTCTGATTCGCGGGTGTTTCCCAGATGCAAAATAGTGCTTGTGATACAGCCAGCATTCAACAAACCTCAGTAGAATGAATGATCAGCATGGTTTGGAGCAGCTCCTTCTTCCTGTGTCCTTATTCATGTTGCCTCAGACTAAATGCCGCATTGTGGCTGCTACAGAACAGCATCCATTCACACTAACATCAGTGAGGCCGGGGTTCTTCTCACAAGGACTGTGATCTCCTCTCTCCCTTGAGTGCATCCCCCCATCACACACACACACACACACACACACACACACACACCCTCTCCTGCACACAACAGTACACAGTCTCACGTCCATTTTCTTTAACAATAATCCCTAACTGCTGAATTCTATTTTATAAACAATTGTGAATTTACATTAGTCTCTGCTTTATGAATGTCTGGGTTTGGATGGATCCAGCACTAGGATTATGGAGCTACGGAGAGGAAGAGAGGGAGGGGCTTGGTGACCTGAAAAGAATGGAAACCTAAGATGACTATTTGGTTTCTTTTCTCTAGAATTTAGAGAAAAGATGAAGACACTCATCCGCAGGACATCCAATTCCTATAAAGAGGGCAGAAGGATCAGGATGAGTTTCAAATTGATCTCTTCTCACCACAGAGACTCTTGTGTGAAGGGCTGCCCTGGACAGTGGGGACAGTGACAGGGAGAAGGATTCCAGAAGCTGTCAGAGACGTGGACACACAGAGACATTGAGACCAGACTCGTACACAGGAAAAAGAGCAGGCATAACCCACTGTATAAACAAACACACAAAGATGATCACATGAATGATGGAACAAAGGGTCAGATTCAGGACAGTCCAGCTGACCTGGCCACATGAAGCCCTCACTGCCCACAGCTCAGGAGGCAGAACAAGGGCCTGGTGCTGAGTCCTGTGATCATAGGTCCTAGTGGACAAGGTTCTACTGAAGTGACAAGGACAATAAAGATGTGAAGATGACCCAGCCAGAGAGTGATGACATCAGTGCCCACGGTCCTGAGCACAGACTGAGCACACGCCTCGTCCACACTCGGCTCCTCCATTGTCTTCATGACCCTCTCTAGGACAGACTCAGCACAGTAAACATGTGTATTCCAGAACATTCTCAGGATTTCATTTATTTCTCTCTTAAAATTCCAAATTTTTATCCTTTAATTATCTGACCAAATCTATCACTAATCTGAAAAGTCAAAATCATTCTTAGATTCTCATTTTTAGATAAAGAAAGGAACACACTGCAGCTCAGAGCACCAGGAAGTTACATCACTGCTGGAGATGCTGCAGTCCCATCTCTGTGGGAACAGGAAACATGGACCAGGAAAGGACATAGGTCAGTGTGGGGATGGGCCTGGTGAGCAGGGGTGGGTGCATCCTGACAGTATCCTGCAGTCACATTCAGACACCAGTTGCAGAAAAGAAGTCAGGGGTTTCGAATCACAAAGTGGAGAGTGAACTAATCATGTATCACTGTGTCCTCAAGCCTGCTGTCTCACGCTGCAGAAGAAAAGAAAGAACAAATTCAGGTCAGTCACTGCAAGTGGGGAAACGCTGAATGGTCCATCAAAATCTCAAAATGTCCAAACCTAAAGAATCTCCAGAACCCAGTCATGTTCCCTCTGTTCCAATCCCTCCACCATGTCAGGCCCCAGGGTCTCACCTTTAGAGGCTGTGAGAGACACATCAGAGCCCTGGGACTTTGCCCAGAGGCCTCTCCTCCTGCCCTAAGCTGCTTTGTTATCCTGTCCCCTTGAGTCCTTGGTCAGGGCCTAGTTGTCACAGGTTTTTGTGAGTTAAAATCTCTATATTGGTCTAAAAATTGAAGTCTTTAAGGAAAGTGAGGCAGCACCGGAGGCACTCACTCATCTGATAGAATCCCTCATCCACACGCATAGTAAAATGGCTGCTTGCAGTGCTTTCTGTCTCCCTACCAGAACTTCCTCTCTCCCTACTGTCACGTCATCCCTAGTCAACCTATCACCTACCTCCAATAATCTCAACCCCTCCCTCCTCTTCGACCAGTATAAAAATCCTTCCCCTCCCCTCCCCCCCAATACTTCTCTCTTTCCTTCTGACCTCCAATAAAGCCTTACACGTGGGTGTTTGTGTTCCAGCTCATTCCATCTCACATTTATGGTATTGAAACCCAGGAGAGATTTTACCAGGACCTGCAATGATCCCCAGCTCTCGGGTTGATCTGCTGCCCTGCTGTCCCTCCTGAACCTGCCGAACAAACACCCACCCAGGGGCCCTCATCCATTGCCGTTGCTGACTTTTACAACCACACACTGGCCAACAATCTCAGGGAGAGTGTTTGGGCACTCACGGGTCTTCTGTGCTGTAAAATTATAGCCCTAGCACTAGGCCAGATGGACTCTTCTCGGCCTGTGGCCCAGGATTGCTGCTCTCGGGAGAAGCCTCGTCAGCTCAATTCCTTTCTCTTCTCTCAGGGGTTTAGCAATAGAGACAAGGATGCTCCTTTCTTTGCCCTTCTCCTCTGAGCCTTCCTGATCCTCACCCTAACTCTCTGGCCTTCAATTATGGAAACCTCACCGTCTAAACCACCTCACTCCATACCCTTGGACTGTGCAATCTTAAGGCACTAGGGCTACACCCTGATATCAAGCCACGATGCTTACTCTCTTTCTGTAATCAAGAGTGGCCTCAATACGAACTTGATAATGGTTCCAAATGGCTGGAGAATGGCACCTCCAATTTCAGCATCCTTCACAACCTTGATAACTTCTGTTAGCATAGCAACAAATGGCCTGAGGTCCCCTATGTGCAGGGTTTCTTTTCTCTTTGTTCTCATCTTTCTCTCTATCTGATTTGTGCACCTTCTCAAATCTTGCTAGTCCATTAAAAACCATTCCTCACCCAAGACTCAAGCTGCCTCTAAGACATTTCCTCTTTTGACCCATGAGACCATGCCCATCCCCCACTTGCACTCACCCCGCCATACAACCCTTCCTCCCCCTCTTCCTGCTCTCCTTCTCCACCATCTGGCCTCACCTACTCCACAGCACACACCTTCCCTCTCCACCACATACTCGGTCCTGAGACCACTCTCATTGATCCCAGTACTCGCCACTGCCTGCACCCCTGATACTGTTACATGAGGCAGCTAGGGCAGAGAGCATAGTCCGTGTCCATGCTCCCTTTCCCTTATCTGACCTCTCACAAATTGAAAAAAGGCTAGGAAATGTAGGCTAGAAACCTACATCAAAGAATTCAAATACCTCACTCGATCCTGTTACCTCACCTAGCATGACCTCTACATCACTATCACTTCCACACTCTCTCTTGATGAAAGGGAAAGGGTCTGGATGGTGGCTCAGGCTTTTGCTGATGAGGTGCATGCTATGAGCAATGATAAGTCAGTGGGAGCTCAGGCAGTTCCCTGAGAAGATCCCTCTTGGGATTATCAACCAAGCCACACCAACCATAGACTTAGTGATCATATGATTCTTTGCCTTGTAGAAGGCTTAAAGAAAACTTCTCATAAAGCAATGAATTATGACAAGATTAGAGAAATCACCCAAAATTTAGATGAAAATATGGCCGAATTTCTATCATGTCTAACGGAGGCCCTCCAAAAATACAGCAAACTAGATCCAACATCCCCAGTAGACATAACAGTTATTAACACTCATTTCATCTCTCAGTCAGCCCCGTACATAAAAAGGACACTAAAAAAAATTGAGGAGGATACCCAAGCAAACAACAGGACCTCTTAAATGCGGCCTTCAAGGTCTATAACAGTAGAGAAGAACAGGAAAAACAGGATAAGGCCCAAAGAGACAAGGTGAAATACCTATTACTGGCCAATGCTCTACAAGATTCCAGACCAAAGAAGAGGTGTAATACCCTCTGGGGCATCACCTGGGCCCTGCTTCAAGTGCCCTAGCCCTCATCCTCCTCCTGGCCCATGCCCTGCATGCAAACAGGAGGGACATTGGAAGGTTGGTTGCTTCTTTCTTCAGAGAGGGAAGGGATCAAAAGCTCTATCAGAGCTTCTAGGACTGGCTGCAGAGGACTGAAAATGCCTGGGATTGCCAGCCCCCGCTGAAATAAGTCACAGCGAACCCAGGGTAATGGTCCAGGTTTCAGGTAAGCCAGTCTCTTTTCTTTTAGACACTGGGGCCACTTACTCAGCTGTACCAGAATACTCAGGGCAGACACACCCTACCCCTACATTAATAGTTTATGTTGATGGAGTCCCTACTCGGCCTGTCATCACAGAACCCCTAAGCATGCTTACTTCATGACACCCCACTCTCACACGTCTTTCTAGTCCTACCCAAGTGCCCTACACCAATCCTAGGACAAGACATTCTAACCAAGTTCAAAGCTGCCTTCATATTGTTGTTAAGTGCCGTCGAGTCGGTTCAAACCCATAGCGACCCTGTACAGGGTTTCCGAGGGTATAAATCTTTCTCCCGCGGAGCAGCTGGTAGTTTTGAACCGCTGACCTTAAGGTTCTCAGCCTGATTTGTAACCACTACGCTACCAGAGCTCCGTATTAAAACAGCCACATCTACGTCACCGGCTGGCTTGTTATTGCTGTATGCTGCACCTGATTCCAAGCACTGGCTAAAAACCTCTCTAACCTCAATCTCTCACCCAGTACCCTCTTTCAGTATGTGGATGACCTACTTCTATTAGGTCTCCACACCACCTCCAACATCTACTTACCCACAAAACAGTCTCAACCCTCTCCCTTTCACACCTTCAATTATTCCATATGATTTACGTTGAAAATGCCAACTTTAAATATAGACTCTAGCTCCCCTCTAAACCCTGCCTCCCTCTTCCTTATAACCACGAGGGAGCTCTCTCACTCATGTATGGAAGCTCTAGATTATCTCCTCCCTCCTCTACCCCACTCCTCCTCCACACCACTGCCCCACACAGATCATATGGTTCATTGATAGCAGTTCCATCACCTTACCTACAGGCCAACGCCAGGCCGGCTATGCCACTGTATCTTCAGATAAGGTAATTGAAGCCATGTCTCTTCCCTTTAACACAACCTCCCAAAAGGCCCCCCTATAAACAATGGTCCCCTTGTACAGGGTTGCTATGAGTTAGAACTGACTCCACAGCACATAACAACAACAACAGGGAGGAATGCTGTTATTTTGTCAATGGGTCTGACATAGTCCTCAGCAAGGTAAAATAATTAAAGGACAGAATTTGCACTAGAAATCAGAAACAGCAAACTATGGTTGGACACTAATGTCCTCCTGGTGGCCTTGGCTCCTCCCCCTCCTAGGGCCATTAACTATAATCCTCCTGATACTGTTATTTGGCCCCTGCCTGTTTCACTGTCTTCAAATTTTTCTTTAGGAACACATGAGGGCCTTCACAAACCAGATGATGGGTGAATTCCTCATGGCTGGAAACCACTGTCAAGCAACAGGGCCAGCCAGCCAGAAGAACAAGCCAGATACATAATTCCCTCCTCTTCACTCCCTGCCAGCAGGAAGCAGCTCCAGAAGAAATGGCCTCCGCCCCTGTACCCATAACAACAAAAAGTTGGAATGATAGAATCTCTCATCCACATTCATAATAAAATGGCTGCTTGCCACACTTTCTCTCTCCCTACTGGAACTTCCTGTCTTCCTATCGGAACTTCCTCTCTCCCTACTGGCATGTCATCCCTAGTCAACCTATCACCTACCTCCACTAATCTCAACCCCTCTCTCCTCGACCAGTATAAAAATCCTTCCCCCCGGGAATACCTTTCTCTCTTTCCTTCCAACCTCCAGTAAACATTCCACGTGGGTGTTTGTGTTCTAGCTCATTCCATCTCACATCATCATCTATGCCAAGAAATTTGGAAGACAACTATACAGCCAACTGATTGGAAGAGATCCATATTTATGCCCTTTCCAAAGAGAGGTGACCCAATGGAATGCGGAAATCACATGCAAACACAGTTTTACTTAATGTAATACAGAAAAATAGCTGCAAGCATACATTGACAGAGAATTTCCAGAGGTTCAAATAGGATTCAGAAGAGGATGTGGAATGAGGGATATCATTGCTGACGTTAGATGGATCTTGGCTGAAAACAGAGAATACCAGAAAGTTGTTTATCTGTACTTTATTGACTATGCAAAGGCTTTTGATTATGTGGATCATGACAAGTTATGGACATCATTGTGAAGTATTAGTATCCTGGAACACTTAATTGTGCTCATGAGGAATCTGTACATGCAACAAGAGGCAATTGTTTGAACAGAACCTGGGAACATGGTGGGCTTGAACCATCAACCTTGCAGTTCAAACAGACCTTGTGGTCCAGTGCATTATCCTGCAGCACCACACCAGGACACTGTGCTTTATTGACGATACAAACACCGTCGATTGTGTTGATCATGACAAGCTAGAGACAGCACTTTGGAGAATGAGGATTCTGGAACACTTAATTGTGCTCATGAGTAACCTGTACATGGACCAAGAGGCTGCTGTTTAAACAGAACAAGGGAACACTGAATGGTTTAAAATTAGGAAACCATACTTATTCAATCTGTAAACTGAGCAAATAATCTGAGAAGATGGATTATATGAAGAAGCACATGGTATCAGGATTGGAGGAAGACTCGTTAACAATCTGAAATATGTACGTGAGATAACCTTGCTTGATGAAAGCAAAGAGGATTTAAAACACTTGATGAAGAGCAAAGACTACAGAATTTGGTATGGGTTGAACCTTAATGTAAAGACAGCAAAAATCTTCACCACTGAGCCAATAAATAACATCCATGTAAATGGAAAAATGATTGAAATTGTCAAAGGCTTCATTTTACTTGGATCAACCATCAAAAACTCGTGGAAGCAACAGTCAAGAAATCAAATGATGTAACGCATTAGGCAAATCTGCTGCACAAGATCTCTTTAAAGTGTTCGGAAATAAAGATATTAGTTTGAGGACTGAAGGTGTGTCTGACCCAAGTCATGGTATTTTCAGTAACCTCACGCATGTGAAAGTTGGACAATGAAGAAAGAAGACCATAAGAAGAGTCGATCCATTGAGAATATTCAAAGTACCATGAGCTACCAAGAGAACAAACAGATCTGTGTTGGAAGAAGTACAGTCAGAGTGGTCCGCCGAAGCCAGGATGGCCAGACTTCCTCTATCATACTTCTGATATGTTATCAGAAGGGACAAGTCCCAGGTGAAGGACATCATGTTTGGTAGCGTGGAGGGTCAGTTAAATTGAGGAAGACCCCAACGAGATGGATTGGCACAATGGCAGCAGCAATGGGCTCAAGCACAGCAACTAATTTGAGGTTGGTGCAGGACTGGGCAGTGTTGTGTTATGTTGTACATAAGATCACTATGAGTTGGTACCCACATGATGGCACCTAACAACCACAACATCAAACTATGAGAGAATAAATATCTGACTGTTAGTGTCATCCACTCATTTTATTTTGGTTACAGCAGTATTAGATAGCTAAGACACCATAGTTAGGGTTGACCCAATGGCAACTGATACTGGTAATAGTGTCTAAGGGCTGCCACAACAAAGTGTCACAAATGTGGTGGCTTAAAATGTCAGAAATTTATTGTCTCACAGTTCTGGAGACCAGAAAACAGAAATCAGGTATAATACATATACCCAGAAGTCCTGGTGTGATCCTATAGGATAAGCACTGGACTGCTCAACACAAGGTCGGTGGTTCATGCCCACCAATCACTCCTTGGAAACCCTGGTCAATGTGAGTTGGAATCAACTTGATGGTACTTAACAACAACATATATACAGAAGTGTGTAAACTTCTTTTATATATACAGAGAAGTGTATATACAGGTATAATGTACAAAGGGATTTCAAAAAGTTCTTGGAAAACTTCCACTATCTTTTCATTCTATTTTTTCACAGACTTTTTGAAGTCTCCTCATGCATTCACAAAATCATATATATACAGAAGCATATATAACCGTGTGACATATATACCCACAAGTGTTTGTCTGTATACAGTGTACGTACACAGAATTGTATACATAGCAGTATATATACAGGTGTAATGTGTATACTCCCAGGTACATGTATTTAGAACTATATGTACAACAATGTGCATACATTGTACAACAATGTGCATGTTTGTGTACTGAAATGTATATAAATGAAAAAATGTACAAAGTGATATATAAAGATTTAGTGTGTATTTTTATACACAGGAAGTGTGTATATAGATGCATATATAGGTGTAGTATACATACAGGTGAGTTTATATACAGACTGTGTATTGAGATGTACTATACAGAGACATTTATATACACAGATGTGTATGAACAGAAATGTATATACATTGTCATCTGAAGGCACTAGGGGAAAGATCCTTGCCCTTCCTAGCTTATTTCGGTCCTTGGAAATCTAGCATTCTTTGGCTTGTTGTTGTTGTTGTCAGGTGCCATCGAGTCGGAACCGACTCATAGCGACCCCATGCACAGCAGAACGAAACAATGCTCGATCCTGGGCCAACCTCACCACCGCTGCCACCCCTGAGTCCATCAATGATGCCACCTGGCCGATCCATCTCGTTGGAGGTCTTCCTCTTTTTCTCTGACCCTCAACCCTACCCAGCATGACATCCTTCTCCAACGATTGTTTCCTCCGGACTACATGTCCAAAGTAGGAGAGACGAAGCTTAGCCATCCTGGCCTCCAAGGAGCACCCTGGCTGCACTTCTTCCAAAACAGATATATTGGTTCTTTTGGCAGTCCATGGCACCCTCAGTATTCTCCTCCAACACCACCGCTATGAGTCTTTGGCTTATGTATGCATTATTTCAATCTCCGCCTCTGACATCAGATGACCATCTTTCTGTGTCTCACTATCTTTGTGTCTTGTCTTTTCTTTATATAAGGACACGAGTCACAATGGATTAGAACCGACCCCACTTCAGTATGACTTTGTATTAACTCAACTTCAAAGACACTATTTTGAAACAAGGTTCACAGGCACCGGGGCTGGGACTTCAAGTTATCATTATGTGTGACCCAGTTCAACTCCTAATAATGTTTGTTATCTCAAATGGAAAACCCAACTTTTAAAATTGTGTTCCTGTTTCAATATTGTGTCTACAGTGGTAGGTGGGCTTCTTTGTGTTCTGGGTATATAT
>NW_006408558.1:65985-67826 GCF_000296735.1 Chrysochloris asiatica
GTCTCTCATACTTTGCACATATTGTCCGGAGAGACCAGTCACTGGAGAAGGATATCATGTTTGGTTGGGTAGATGGTCAGAGAAAAAGAGGAAGACCCCAAACGAGATGGATTGGCCAAATGGCAGCATCGATGGACTCAACCATGGCAACAGTAATGATGTTAGCTAGGATTAGGCAGTGTTTTGTTGTGCTGTGCATAAGGTCGCTATGAGTCAGTACCAACTCGATGGCACCTAACAACAACAACAACAAGTGTACAATTGGAGTCCTAGTGTGGCGCTGTTGGTTAATGCACTAGACTGCAAAGCTGTTTGAACTGCAAGGTCAGTGGTTCAAACTCACCAGCAACTCCTCAGAAACTCTATACAGGGTCACTATAGGTCAGAACTGAATCGACGGCACTTAACAATAACAACAGTGTACAATAGGGCCTGTATATTAAAGATTGCTGTACCACACAACTGTATTAAGGACTTCCTCAAAATAAAAGTATTAAAACTAATATCTTCTACTTTGAAGAAAACACATGGTATATGATGACATCTGATATTTGGTGCAGTCCTGGTGTGGTGCTGTAGGCAAAGCACTGGATTGGTAGCCACAGATCAGCAGTTCAAACCCTAGACAGGGTCACTATGAGTTGGAACCCCCTTGATCGCACTTAACAACATCACCCTACAATTGTGAGGATGTAGGCACAGGACCGGAGAGTGTTTTGTTGTGTTGTGTGTAAGGTCTCTAGGAGTCAGAACCAACTTGACAGTACCTAACAATAACATTAACATCTTTATACCTTTATTTACAAAATACCTACAAGTATTTAGGAATATGTTTAGTGTAAGACAGTACTTTTACTTTGTATAAAGATTTAACTTGTATCAAAATGTTTACTGTTTTGACTTGTAAAGTAAGGAAAATTTAGCAAGTGCACATCTATTTGCTTTAAAAAATCAATGCACAAGTACTATATACAACAGTATGATTGAATTGTCTCTAGATAAAATAATAAAGAGTGATATAGTAATTTGATTTAAAATTGTTCTTGTTAAGTGTTGTCAAACTGGTTCTGACTCATGGCAAGCCTATGTTGTAGGATTTCTAAGGAGTGGTTGGCGGGTTTTAACTACCGACTTTGAGTTTAGCAGATCACTGCATATCTTACAGTGCCATACCAGGACTCCAATAGAAAAGTACTTTAAGGTAATTTATATTGGGGAGATAGAGGTAAATAGAGGGAACCCTTTTATGACATGGAATGCTATTTATTAAATGCCACCCTTTAACCCTTTAAAAGCCTCAGTATCTTACAGGACACTGCACGGTGTGTTCTACTCCTTACTCCCAAAGAAACTCTGTTCAGCCATGTCTCATTTATGATGATATGAGAAACATTTTAATATATCACTTTTCTAGGAAAGTTGGAAATGATTCTAGACCTTCCCCAGTGTGTCACACATAAAAGTAAAAATTTGAAACTAATAAAGATGCATATGTATACTGTAATATAACCCTAATGCCTAAGGAAAGTCCTGGGGATGTGCAAATGATTAGTGCACTCAGCTGCTAACTAAAAGGTAACTGCTAATTGAATCCACCCAGAAGTACTTTGGAAGAAAGCATGGCCATCTACTTCTGACAAGTCAGCCATTGAAAACCTGTGGAGCACAGTTCTACTCAGACACACATGAAGTCTCCATGAGTTGTCAATTTCACAAAACTGGCATGCCTTTTTTTTTTTTTTTTAAATGTCTACAGAAACAGCTACAAACATACCTTGACAGAGAACTTCCAGAGGTTCAAGCTGGATTCAGAAGAGGCCGTGGAATGAGAGATATCATTG
>NW_006408558.1:68821-70940 GCF_000296735.1 Chrysochloris asiatica
ATATCATTGATGGCGCCAAGTGTGGCAGTAGTAGTGAGGTTGGCCCAGGATCGGACATTGTTTCATTCTGCTGTGCATGGGGTCGCTATGAGTTGGTTCCGACTCGATGGCACCTGACAACAACAACAACAAAGAAAGATCTCACAGTGTCCATATTTTTACACAGGATGACAGAACTGATGCTAACTACGGGATGCAGAGAATGGGTCCCAAAGTTAGCTGATGGATAGTTGTTATGTGCCATCTGATTGGTTTGGACTCACAGCAACCTTGGATAGAGTAGTTAGTTGGTGGTGAGTTTGAACTGCTGACGTTGTGGCTACCAGTCCAGCACTTATCCTACAGAGCCACACAAGATTCAATGTTTGTTTCAACCCTTCTTTGGAAAGGTTTCTAAACTATATTATTCTACTTTCCTATAATAACAAAAAGTGGATCTTTGGTAACCTGGGCTGTGATTGTAAACAGAATTCACTTTTACTCTGAAAACAGTACTGTTGAAGGAGGTCTTACCACAGGTAAAGTTACTTTTGATTTGCATAATACCTTACAATCAGAGTTGTCTGACCGCTGTACAGGGTGATGGTCCTGAGATGGTACTGCCAGCTTTGCTTCTTCCTCTACTGGGTGATTATGATTTTGGAGGAAAGATGATGACAACTAAGGGCACAGACCTATGGAGAATGATCACGTGGTTGGGGACTCCTGTTGTAAATGTAAGCTGTAGAGGAGATTTATGAGGACTGGTCTTATGTCTGGAATGGCTACTACTTCTTGTCTGGGAGACCTTTGATTATGAGCCTTACTGTTATCTTGTGTGTCATTAACAAAGAAAAGAAAGTCTGTGGGTGGTAGAAACAGTTGACACACTTGACTACTACTCAAAAGATTTAAAGTTTTCTTCTGTCTAGAGGTGCCTGGGAAGAAAGACCTGGTGATACTGGTGAACACCAGTCATTGGAAACCCTATAAAGTGCAGTGCTTCTCTGACACGCATGGGGCCACCATGAGTTGAAGTTGAGTCAACAGCAAAACTACTCTTTTATTAAATAGAAGAAAAATATTTTTAGTTGAATGCTTTCTTAGCACAGCTTAAATTTTTTTTATACTTATTAAAAGTATTCTTTTAAACTTGTTGTTGTTAAATGTCGTGGAGTTGATTCTGACCCATAGCGACCACGTATAGGGTTTCCAAGGAGCAGCTGGTGAGCTTGAACGGCCAACCTTGCAGTTCAAAACGGTTTTGCAGTCTGGCGCATTAACCCATAGCGCCACACCAAGACTTTTAAACTTAGAGATTTTTAAAATAGATCATTCTTATACATATCAAGAAAAATGCAATCTAAATTGGTGAAGGCATTTCTAAAATTTCTTAGTTTCAATGTTAAACCATAGACCAATTTTTAAGAAAGCCATTTTAAATTTAGCTTAACCCATGAGGTACCAGTTATGCACGTTTCAGCTGAATGGTGGCAGTGTGAATCGTACAGCCACGTTTTCACTTGCCCTCTCAATGTTGTTGGTAAGTGCTGTCGAGTCGGTTCTGACCCATAGCAACCCTGTACAGGGTTTCCTAGGCTGTAAATCTTTACGGGAGCAGAAAGCCTCATCTTTCTCCTGCGGAGCTGCTGGTAGTTCCAAACTGCCGACCTTAAGGTTTGCAGCCCGATTTGTAACCATTACGCTATCAGAGCTCCTTAACCCTCACAATACAACTGCATTATGTCGACTGCCAGGACCCTGCAATGATAAGCCACCATTGACCAGTAAAGCACATTCTGATTTCAGAGACTTAAAGATGTGAAAAAACAGGGCATCTTTGAATAACTGAATGCTGATGATAACTTGCATCTTCCTTCTTCATCTACTCTTCCTCCTCCTCCTCCTGGTTTGAGTAGATTCCTGAAATTAACTTGTATTGTCATTTGTCTCCTTCAGATTAAAATTGTTAGTCAATTGTTAGACAATCATGGTTAAGCAAGACTCAGGAAATCTGGGTTCTTATCAGATAAGGTTTTACTATAGTTTATCTTCTTGTTGTTAAGTGTTGTCAAGTCAGTTCTGACTCATAGTGACCCTGTATAAGGTTTCTGAGGAGTGGCTGGTGAGTTTGAACCGC
>NW_006408558.1:72550-77194 GCF_000296735.1 Chrysochloris asiatica
CCTCGGAAACCCTGTACAGGGTCGCTATGGGTCGGAACCGACTCGACGGCACTTAACAACAACAACAACAACAATCCAGTACACAAAAATAGCTCTTTCCTGAATTCCTGAAACTGGGTTGCTGTTAACCAATAACCTCTGTGTCAGTGATACAATTTCCTGCCAAATAGTTCATTTTGTAATGGTTAACTTCTCTCTCAGTTGTTCACAGCAGGGGGTAGTTTTCTTTCATCAAAGTCTTTTGTTATTATTCACAGTGACTTTTTACCCTAAAACAGCCCACACAGTCATTTAAATTCTATATTGATTTAAAATTCAAATTAACTTTAATTTTACCTCAGGGAACCAAACAAGAGCCTTAAAAAGAACTAACTAGAAACTGGTAGTTTGGATATCTAAGATTTTTCTCATCAGTAGTTATTTTAATGGAGTTCTGGTGTGGTGCTATGGGATAATGCACTGGACCTAAAGGTCAGTTTGAATTGCAAGGTTAATAGTTCAAATTCACCAGCCATTTCTTGGATATGCTATATAGGGTCACTATGAGTTGACGGCACTTAACAACAACAACAACCTTTTCATGAAGGAGCCTTGGAAGCATAGTGGGTTACCCATTGGTCTGGCAAGCACATGGTCAGCAGTTCAAATCCATAAGCTGCTCCGTGGGAGAAAGATGAGGCTTTCTGCTCCCATATAGATGTATACAGTCTTGGAAACACTATACAGAGTCGACTCAAAGGCACACCACCCCTAGCTGATTCGTGAAGATGGAGCTGGAAACATAGCTTCTTAACACTCTTACTAATGCCACAGGATGGTGAGGGGGTATTTTGTAACTTTTTTTTTTTTTTTTAAGTTTATTCTGAACCGCTCCATGGGGTTTTCTTTTTCTTTTTTTTTTTAAACTTTTTTAAGAAGATAGTTTTCTGAGGTTGTGTAGAATTAGTCAGTGGAGAAATTTCCTCCTGTCAGTAGTGTAAACATATGAAAGACAGGCAGAATCCAGTTTTGTTGCGTTGTTATATTGTCTAAAACCTGAATTTCAAAAGAGAAAATCACCCAAGGATTAGCATCATTTGCCAACAAAAACTCATCAACCTCAAGAGTGCACTATATTAATGAAATATGATGATAATTTGGATAGGCAACAAGTCATATTATCGACACAGAATACTTTCAACGCTATGGTGGTTAGTGGTGGTTATGTACCGTGGAGTCGGTTCTGACTCATAGTGACCCTGTCCAGGGTTTCCAAGGCTCTAAGTCTTTATGGGAGCAGAAAGCTTCACCTTCTCCTGCAGAACAGCTGGCAGTATCGAACTGTTGACCTTGAGGTTAGCAGTCCAATTTGTAACCATAGGGGTGAAAATCATTAACAGCTTTAACATGCTTTAAAAAATAATTTAAAAACAAATAAACACTCTTGATTTATGTTCTTATATTTTGTTGTTAGTTTCATCAAGTCAGCCCCCAAGTCATGGTTGCCCCATGTACACAGAACAAAAGGCTGCCTGGTTGTGCCATCCCATGGTTGATTGAAGATCAAACTACAGGATTGTTTTTGGAAGATTGCCAAGTCTTTCTTCCTACTTCATTGTAATCCCAAAGCTCTGCTGAAACCTATTCAGTGTCATAGCAGCCTTCAAGCCTTCAAGTTTCCAATGACAGTGGGTATCTGGTGCCTTAGCCAGGAACTGAACCCAGGTCTCCCTCACAGAAGGCAAGAGCTCGTAACAGTGAACTGACACTGCCCTTATAAAGAAAATATTTATACTTGGCACTGTAGGATAAAGCAATGGACCACAAGGTTGGTTTGAATTATACAGTCAGTGGTTCAGCCACTCCTTGGAAGCCCTATACAGGGTCACTATGAATTGGAACTGACTCAGTAGCACTTAACAACAACAACATAATGACAATGCATACACATAGTTGAGAAGTGAGTGATCTTAAAAGCAGAACTCAGTTTGATATAGTAAAACATTCCTAAGAGGTTTTCTAGAGTTAGAGTCAAGTAGAAGAGAATGAGTAAAAGTTGATTAACTCAGAATCTAATAAAGCCTGCACCTGTTGAGAGTGACAAAAATCATTTAATTGTAAGTGAAGGGAATGGAGAGTTGCCTGAATTTTGAAAGGATTTTGAGCTTAGGTTGCCTAGTTTCTTGAAAGTCCTTCCCCAACCCTCCTACCAGCTGGATTATTAAATCACTTTGGAGGAGAAACCATGTTGTTTAAATAGCTTCTCTGTGCAGAGAATCCAAGCTGTACAACAAGCTCCTAGTGAGAGAGAGTAAATAATGCCACCAGTGGAATTACTGAGGGAAAAGTTTCAATTAAGATGTCCTGGAAGGACATTCTACTTTCAGTTGCCCTGCAGGCAAAACAAATCAGTCTAGCATCTTCACTTTCCCATTGGGGTTGTTGTTAAGTGCCTTCGAGTCAGTTCCGACCCATACTAACCCTGTATAGGATTTCCAGGAACGGCTGGTGAGCTTCAACTGCCAACCTTGCAGTTCAAACTGACATTGCAGTCCAGCTCATTAACCTGCAGAAATCATTTTTAAAGTCCATCTCTTTATTCTAGTTTTCACTCATAATAATTGACTAATTCTCACTGGTTTCCTGGTTTTCTGTAGCTCAGCAGTTAAATGTTATGCTTACTAATTGAAAGGTTGGTGTTTCCAATGCAACCAGCTGCTTTGAAGGAGAAAGACCTGCTCATCTGTTTACATAGAGTACTGCCAAGGAAGCCCGATGGGAGAGTTCTATTCTGTCACATGAGGATGCTATGAGTAGGAATCAACTCAGTGGCACCCAATACTAGTGGGATACATTGTTCTTCAGCCTCTAAAAACTAGAGCCTATAAGAGCAAAACAAATACATTTATAATACAAATTATGTATATACTTAATAAATATATGGAAACAAATCAAAGGAGGAATGAGTCAATAATCATTTGAATGAGTGAATTGATAATCCTTGTAATTTTGACTCTGATCATACCCTTCTTATACCACTGAACTGTCATTGAAAGTGTCTTGAGACATTTGATGCTTCGTGTTCTTTGATTCACCTCTGGCTTTAAATTTGGTTTCAGTTCACTTTAAAATCTGTTGTTGTCAGTTCCAATTCATAGTGACCCTAGACAGTGTTTCTGAGGAGCGACTGGTGGGTTTGAACTGCCGACCTTGTGGTTAACAGAGCAGTGCTTATCCTATAGCACCATGCCAGGACTTCAAATCTGTAGGTCTCTCTATTCCCCAAGAAAGGAAGTAAATGGATATTACTAATAAATGCAAACCAGATATACTTAAGAACAATCAATCTGCAAAGTAAAAAAGGTGGTTGATGTTGTTAAGTGCCATCCAGTCCGTTCCAACTCAGCGACCCTGTATAGGGTTTCCGAGGAGCAGCTGGTGGGATTTGAACTGCCGAGTTTCTGATTCAGAGTCCAGTGCTGATCCTACCGTGCCACATAAACACCCCCCCACAGCCCAGACCCTACATAGTTTCCAAGACTGTAAATCTTGACAGAGCACATCTGCTTCTCCGCTCGAAACACCAACATTTCAACCTCATCTTTCTCCCTATGCTCAACAGAATGACACACTGCCTGGGCCTGCACCATCCACACAATTGTTATGTTTTAGTCCCTTCTTGCTACCACTGGGTCACTCAGTCTCACTGAGGATCTTCCTCCTTTTCACTGACACTCCTCTGTACCAATCATAATGTCCTTCTCCTTATAACATGTACAAGGTATAAGAAATGAAGTCATGTCCAAGAAACATCAGCATGTCCAAGGAGCAATCCAGCTGTTGTTGTTGTTGTTGTTGTGAAGTGCTATCGAGTTGATTCTGACCCACAGAGACCCTATATAGAGTTTCCTAGGAGCAGCTGGTGAGCTTGAAGCACCGACCTTGTAGTTTAAACAGCTTTGCAGTCTGGTGCATTAACCCACAGTGCCACATAATCCAGCTGTACTCCTTCCAAAATAGATTTGCTCATTCTTTGGTAGTTTATGGTATAGTCAATAATCTTTGTCAAAACCATAATTCAAATGAATCTGTTCTTCTCCAATCTTCTTATTGTCCAACTTTCACATGTACATGAGGCCCTTGAAAATACCATGGCTTAGATCAGGAACACCTTAGACCTCTAAGTAACACCTTTGCTCTTTAACTCTTTAAAGAAGAAGTATTTTACAGCAGATTTGCCCAATGCAATACAAAGTTTTATTTCTTGACTGCTGCTTCCATGAGCATTGATTGTGGATCCAAGTAAAATGAATAATCTGACGATTGAATTCTTTTCTCCATTTAACATGAAGTTATTAGTTCAGTTGTGAGGATTTTCATTTTCTTTACATTGAGGTCTCTTCTGACATGCACTTTGGCATTTTATTTCTCTCCAATATTTTTAATGGCCTTTTGCTTTCTTCATGGATGATATTGTTGATGTCATCCCACAAGTTCTCTGGTCTCTGTCATTATGTGCGACAATGCATCAAATCTGTTCTTGAGATGGTCTCTGAATTCAGGTTGGATATACTCAAGGAGCTCTGGTAGCGTAGTGGTTACGAATCGGGCTGCGAACCTTAAGGTCAGCGGTTCGAAACTACCAGCTGCTCCGCGGGAGAAAGA
>NW_006408558.1:78717-80497 GCF_000296735.1 Chrysochloris asiatica
GAATAGATGTTCACTTTATACTCTGCAGTGTACATCTTTTAAATCCCCAGCCTGGCTTGAGGAAGAGTTTAAAGCGGAAAACCCTACCTTCAGAATGTCTTATCGGTGTGACTTTTAAATTGGCTATATGGTTGTTGTTGTGTGCCATGGAGTTGATTACGACACATAACGACCCTGTACAGGGTTTCCGAGGCTGTAAATCTTTATGGGAGCAGAAAGCCTCATCTTTCTTCCATGGAACAGCTGGTAGTTTCGAACCGCTGATCTTGCAGTTCGCAGCCCGATTCGTAGCCATTACGCTACCAGAGCTCCTATATGGTAGCATCTTCATATTTCTCCTTCCTTTTTCATCTGACTCTTACATCCTCCTCCTTGACTTTTCACATGTAAGAAAGTACAATCTCTGTAGCATCCATTAGACATCTGCTTGTTCTACTTTCTGTAATTATTGTTGTTAAGTGCCGTCGATTTTGTTCTGAATTATAGCAACCCCCTTGTATAGGGTTTCTGAGGAGTGGCTGCTGAGTTTGAACCACTGACATTGCAGTTTAAATTGACCTTGTGGTCTGGTGCTTATCCTACAGTCCCACACCAGGATTCTACTTTTGATGACTTCTACAAATAGAAAACAGTAAGTCTGATTATGTTTCACCTGAGTTCTCATGGCTCCTAAATACATTATTATGTGGCTTCTTCAAATAAGGACCTTGTTTTATAAGCTTGAAAGATAGGAAGTTGATGTCGATACCTTACTATCATCCAATACTTAGACCCCCATTTCAAATAGCTTCAAATGGCCTTGCAGTTTAGAACCATAATGTCCTGTTCTGATTTAGTCAGGTTGGTGTGGAACAGTATTTAGAATGTCTTTGTCATTCATGACTCATGGTAGGATATAGCTCAGTTAAAGTTTATCTGGTGATTCTTCGTAGGAAGGTCCAGGTGTTTTCATTTTTGACAGGAATAGCACAGCTATGATTCCTGGTTCTTCTCATTGTGCCCAATTGTGTGGCACACAGATGGCACTCACATCCATCACCTGATTAAGTGCTCAATGTGACTTGTCAGGCTTCCTTACTCTAACGTTTCTCTTCCCATGTTTGTGAAAGAGTTTTATTGGAAGGTACACCAGTCCCCTGTCACCCATGGAAATATGTTCCAAGACCCTCCAGTGGACACAGAAATCATGGCTATGCATACAGTCTATTTTCCTGTAAGTACAGGTGGCAGGTACCCAGGATGCCCCTGCCAACAGCATGTCAAGCTGCTCATCTGATTGCTTTCTGTGTTCACACCCAGCAGAGGAGGAAGAAGCCAACTCTAGGTTGGGGTGTTACAGCAAACCATGGATAAGAGGGCCTGCTATCTTTGAACTATGTAAATGTTGGTTTCCTCCTCAAGCTGGGCTTATTAATTTTATATCTGCATACATTCATTTCCAGGACTCCTGGTGTGGAGCTGTAGGATCAGCACTGAACTTCAAACCACAAGGTCAGAAGTTCAAACCCACCAGCTGCTCCTCGGAAACCCTATACAGGGTTGCTATGAGTTGGAATTGACTCAATGGCACTTAACAACAACATACATTTCCTGTTTTATTCATAGGACAGGGATATCATCTGTCCTGTCATTTATTTTGATGCTGAGGGCTCACAGATTGTGACCGTGGAACCCCTCAGACTGGCTGTTTTGTCCTTTTTACATGCCCCTGTATTGTTGTTATCTGAGGTGGTAGCTGTGAAGATGGAAAGGAAGACTTGATACCTAATATTAGCTCGTT
>NW_006408558.1:81588-83803 GCF_000296735.1 Chrysochloris asiatica
CTCAGAAACCCTATATAGGGTTGCTATGAGTCAGAAATGACTCAACGGCACTTAACAGCAACAACAATTCATAAATTTTCATAACCTTTCAGAAGTAGTCTACATCTTCTTCTTTCTAATCTGTATTAGTCTGAATGCTCCCTTGAAATCTAACCACCATGGGTGATTGTCTCAGCCCAGGTTTTCTAGAGAAGCAAAATCAGTGAAACATACATAAATATATAGAGAGAGAAGTTTATTATCAAGGAAATTACTTAAATTTGTGGAGTCCCATGTCCCTAGCAGAAGAGAGAGAAAGAGTTTCTCCCGTGTGTCCAATGTATTGGGAACAGGTCCCACCCTTAAGGAAGTATCCCCTTAATTAATTGACAGCTCATAGCCACCTACCAGTGTTAACCATGTCTATATTAGGTGTCATCATCATGGGAATAAGCACATCCCAAATGCCAAACTTTTGGAAATCCTGGCCTAGTCAAGTTGACATAAAACCCTAACTATTACAGTCCACCCTTGTCAACTGAAAACTATAAACAATACTCATAATTTCTAAATAAAGAAGACTGTAAAGTATTTGCACATAACATGATATAATTAAAACACATGCAACTGAAAATGCACTGGCCCCACTTACATCTTATATACACAAATGAACAAAGCAAAAATATTTGATGCTCACATGCAAAACAAAACAAAAAGTATATATTCATTTAAATGTCCAAAGGGCACATTCTGCAAGTCAGCCTTCTGCCTATAGGCACACAGCCTTTCTCAGTTCTTGGGCTTCCAGTCTATAGCTGCTCTGCCTTTCCATGTCACTGTCTCTGCTCTTACCATTTTTCTAGATAAGGATGCTAAGCTCCACTCATACTCTTCCTTCTTTTTGGTCCTGGGAGCATCTGTCCTGAAATGAAAGATAACTACTTCCTCTTTTTAGTTACACATCTTCTACAATTATAGTTTGGGCAATCACAATTAATCCTGCTAATAATTACTCAATTAAATAATAAAATCCTATTAGCATCATCCCCCACCCACTTTTACCAAACGCGTCTGGAAAAGAAGTTAGCGATTCAGTGGGGATTCTCCTTTGTCCCCTCATTCTAAAACTAAGTACACCTATTAAAGCTTATAAGCCAGCCACTTTGTGCCTTATAGCTCACCCCACCCTATTTTTGATAGCCAAGGTCTAAATTGCCCGTCATGTGGGCTGTGAACCTTAGGTAGTGTAGTGGTTACAAATCGGGCTGCTACCCTCAGTGTCAGTAGTTCGAAACTACCAGCTGTCTCGCGGGAGAAAGAAAGATGAGGCTTTCTGCTTCTGTAAAGATTTACAGCCTCAGAAACCCTATTCAGGGTCGCTATGGGTCAGAACCGACTTGACGACACATAACAACAACAATAACATCAACCTAGTACACTAAGGTTTCATTAGAAACAAATGAGAAACAAGATGAAATGTCTGAGACAAATGACTTTCAGGTAGACTTGGACTCCATTCTAGAAAGAGGGCAGGCCTTGGAAATAAATGTCTGAGAAGGAATTCAGAAAAATGATAATAAAATGTTTCAAAACACTTTACAATGGAATTGAGAAAATAAGGAAGAAGTCAGGAAAGTGCTACAGGAATAATCAAATAAGATAGATACAGCATTGGAAACAATTCAAAACCCACAGAAAGAGGTCCAAATGATCAATAATAGAATATCAGAAATAGACAATAGTCTGAAAAGGCAAAGGAGTAGAATAGAAGAGATGGAAGTCAGAACCAGTGAGCTGGACAAATAAAACTCCCAATACCACTAAGAGAGAAGAGCAAACAGAAAAAAAGGATAAAAAAACTGAAGAATATCTAAGATTCATGATGAACAACACGAAGAAGAATAATTTAAGAATCATTGGCATTCTAGAACAAGAAGAATCCACGGAGGAAATAGTTGAAGAACTGCTGGAAGAAAATTTCTCTAACATCCTGAAAAGTGAAAAGATAAATATTCAAGAAGTTCAACGAACCCCAGGAAGGATAGACCCCAAAAGAAAATCACCGAGACATCGTAATCAAGCTCTCCAAAATCAAAGATAAGGAGACACTCCTGAAAGCAGCTAGGGAAAACATGTTAATACAAAGGCAAGCAAGTCAGAGTCAGCTTGGATCTGTCAGCGTGAATACATGCAAGCAAGAAGGCAATGGGGAGACATATATACAACCCTGAAAGAA
>NW_006408558.1:83903-118147 GCF_000296735.1 Chrysochloris asiatica
ATGGGCTTACAAACTGTCTGTAATCATAATTCCCAATATTCCTGTCACATATGTATGTCTATTTTACAATAATAAGCAGGAGAAACCAATGTCCAAAAGACAGTTGAAAACATAAACCTTTTAAAACACTCAAATTCAATCTTTTCTCTCCCTTGGACTTACCCAGTTCAAATGCATTTGGCCTTGGGCCTGTGACCAGGCGGATTCCAGTAGGCCTTGGCTTCCCATTGGCTGATGAAGCTGCCTGTCATTGGTCTAGACAAGTTGACACAAAACCTTAACCATCACACCCAGCAATCTGAGAAAATGACAGATCTCCTGTGCTATCTTGGAGGATTCTTGGCAGGAAGGAGCACTGTTGTTGTTAAGTGATGGGCCAGCTTTCCTTGCCTTGATGCCTCAGAAACTCCAAAGCCAAACTGTCCACTTGTTTTCTCTGCTTGAATCTCTGGTTCTGCAAGCAGTTTTCGGTTGGTCTGTAAGTCTTTCCAAATGCAAAACGAGCATTGTTGTTGTTAAACACTACCCAGTTGAGTTGGTTTCCCAGAAGCAGCTGGTTAGTTTGAACCATTGACTTTGTGGTTCAAACAAACAATGTTATGTGCCATGGAGTTGGTTCCAACTCATAGTGACCCTGTACAGGGTTTCCGAGGCTGTAAATATTTACGGGAGCAGAAAGCCTCATCTTTCTCTCGAGGAACAGCTGGTAGTCCTATGTTTATCCTACGGTGCCATATAACTGTGTGTATGTGTGTAGGATAAGTACTGGACTGCTAACCTCAAGTTTGGCAGTTCAAACTCACCAGCTGCTCCTTGGGAACGTTATACAAGGTCACTGTGAGTTGGAACCAACTTGACTGCACTTAGCAACAATAATATCCGCTACATTTGTGTTTTCAACTCAGGGGAAAACAAACCATAGATTCTTCTCTCCTTTCTTTTCTTCTCCCTTCTCCCCCTAATGTCCTTCATTCCTGAATAAACAGTGGGTATTGACAAGTATAGGGGAGGGAAGGAAAACTAAGTGAAGAGAGGTGGAGGAAGGGCAGCATCTTACCTATATTCTATACATTAGAAATAATGCTTTGTCCAGACTAGGTACTGAGTTAGTGTTGGATAATGAATAAATAAATGCATCAGGTAAATAGCCCAGGTCTTGGGGCTGGAGGTTAGAGAGTCAGAATGGGTCAGGTCATAGGTCAAAGCATAAATATTTATATACAGTGATTTATTATGACGTGTTCCCAAGGTAATTGGTAAGCAGCAACCAGGTAAGGCTGTGATTTCAGGTAAAATCCCACTGAGGGCAGCTCCAACTTGACTCCACAGGGGAGCTCTGGAGTGTAAATCATGCCTCAGAATTAACCCAACCCAAAGCAAGATGTGGGTGTTTGTGAGGGAGGTGGCAGGAGGAGATTTTAACTCCCAGACACTCTTTTTTTTTCCAGTCAGACAATCCACTCCAGTGGCCAGAGGCAGCTGCAAATGTCACAGAAAGTCTGGAGCTGCATACAGGCAGAGGGTCAAGGGAATCACAGAGTATGGGCCAAGTCGGGATAGTTTCCACCTCAGGTAGTGCTGCAATTGGTTTTAATATTAAAACTGAGAGAGAGTTTTCTTCTCCCTGCCCTGTTGTATTCCTAGGTCTGGCCAATTGTGGCTTGTGTAATGCCCAGAGCTTACTACACTTACGTGTACATGAGAATAAGAAGCATATTGTCTTCAAAAGAGGAGTCCTGGTGTGGCACTTTGGGCTAATGAGTCAGATTGCAAAGTCCTTTGAATTGCAAGGTCGGTGGTTCAAGCTCACCAGCTGCTCCCTGGAAACCCAAACAGGGTCGCTAATGGGTCAGAATCGACTCAATGACACTTAACAACAATAACAATCTTCAAAACCAAAGAGAGAACATATGTTTGTGGCAATGTTGATTAATGCGCAGGACCGCAACGTCAGTTTGAACTGCAAGGTCGGAGGTTCAAGCTCAGCATGCACTCCTCAGAAACCATATACAGGGTGGCTATGGGTTGGAACCGACTTGATGGCACTTAACAACAACAACAACATATTCCTGACCAGGAGCCCTAGTGACAGAGTTTGAATCCACCTAGCAGTTCCTCAGGATATCTGCTTCCCAAAAGATGGGCCATTGATTTGAAATCGACTCAATAGCATTCAGTAACAATAACATATGTCGGGGACTTCTCTGAGCACTATACATTCACCAGTCCTATGTGGGTAGGATTTTCTTGCCCATTTTATAGATGAGAAAACTAAGGCTTAGAAAAGTTCAGGAGAAGAATGATGGTATTCCAACTTTTTAGCGATGGAGCCAGAATTCAAAAAAAACACCTCTAAGTATCATGTATAAATAAAACAACTCAATGTTGAAATATAATGACATTTTCAGTGACTCTATTAAGATCAATTTTGATAGTGTCCCTGTGAAATATATATAAATCTTTACTAAGAGATTTAAGCAATTTAGATTCATACGAATGCATTGTTGTTGTTGTTGTTGTTGTTATGTGCCATCGAGTCGGTTCCGACCGACCCATAGCGACCCTGTATAGGGTTTCCGAGGGTGTAAATCTTTACGGGAGTAGAAAGCCTCATCTTTCTCCCGCAGAGCAGCTGGTAGTTTCGAACCGCTGACCTTAAGGTTCGCAGCCCAATTCGTAACCACTACGCTACCAGAGCTCCGAATGCATACACGTGTTTAAATATAAAATATCTCCAGTCAGAAATTTTCTTAATTTTCTCCAAGTAGAAAAATCAATTTTCTTTCTTATAGTAAAAGTCTGAATTAACAATAAATATTAGGCAAGCCAGTTTCAAAGGTTAGATTCTGTGGGTTTAAAAAGAGATCTCTGTCATTTGTAATGTATACTTTTTGATCATGTGTCATTTAGGAGCCGTGGTGGTACAGTGTGTTAAACATTGGACTTCTAACCAAAAGATTGGTAGTTTAAATTCACCAGCTGCTCCTTAGGAGAAAGATAAGGCAATCTGCTTCTGTAAAGATTTACAGACTTGGAAACCCTGTGGAGTAATCTTGTAGGGTTGCTATGAGTTGAAATTGACTGGATGATGGTGGATATAATGTCTAGTGTAGAAACAGAGGAGTTCTGGTGATGCAGTGGTTAAAGAGCTCACTGCTAACGGAAGGGGAGCTGCTCACCCACAAGTGTCACTCTATGGAAGACTGGAAGAAAGATGTGGCAGTCTGCTTCTGTGAAGAAACCCTCTGGGGCAGTTCTACTCTGTTCTATGGGATCACTATGAGTCAGAATTAACTTGATGGCAGTGGGTTTAATGGTAGAAAAAGAGCAATCCTTCAGGAGTAAGGTTTTCTGTCTAACAGACAATTGGCAGCTCCTGGGTCCATGTGACATGTTTATTGTCTCTGAAGATACTTGCCCTCTGTTGAAAACCACAGGCAATTTTTTCTTTTGTGCTGTGAAATAATTGTCTAGAGGCAGGAGAATCCTCCAGGTAGCTAGTTAAATGCCTCCAGAAGGCATGGGCACTGATGAATCCCTTTGAGGATTTCCATAGTTTACAACTGGCCTTACTGGTAAAAGAATCTCATTAATCATATCCCTTAGAATGGGATCTCAGGAACTGAGCATGCTTGTAAAGGGAATCATGAAGTAGATGCAATGCTACATCTCTAATGTGAAAGATGTTTCTCATCTTAAAAACCAAACCAAACCAAACCAAACAGAAACATTGTTTTTAAACAGCACTGACTTATTTAAAATAGCTTCTAACTTGTCGTTTTGACATTTTGTTGTTAACTGCTGTTGATTCTGACCCACAACCACCCTGGGTAGGGTTTCTGAGGAGCGGCTGGTAGGTTTGAACTGCCGATCATACAGCTCAAACCAATCTTGCAGTCCAGTGCATTATCCTTCAGTGCCACACTAGGACTCTTTTTTTTAATTTTAAAGTTTTTGTTGTGAATTGAGTGATAGTTTACATGGGAGAACATTGATTTTACACCATCATTTCATTGCAATGATTACAATCTCCTCTGTGCATCATCATTCAACAGTATTTGCTTCTATTTCCTCTGTATTTTTGGTTTGTTTGTTTGTTTTGTTTTGGGTGAGAGTGGGGAGAGGTACACAAAAACATGCAGGGATATATAATAATTTAAATAACCAAAGGGCATATTCTGCAAGTCTGCCTCCTGGGCTCCAGCACTCAGTCTTTCCTTTTCCATGAGTCTAGAGTAGGACTCCTTTTGACATTACTATGCTCAATTAAAGGAGCTCTGGTTACGTAGTGGTTACCAATCGTACTGCAAACTTCAGGGTTAGCAGTTCGAAACTATCAGCTATTCCGCAGGAGAAAAATGAGGCTTTCTGCTCCTGTAAAGATTTACAGCCTTGGAAACTCTGTACAGGGTCGCGATGAGTCGAAACCAACTCCACGGCACACAATAACAACAACAACAATGTTCAATTAACATTTTGAATGTACCTGTTGAGCAATGATAACCCTCACTTTCATCATTCTAACCCATATCGTTTTGCAACCTATATCAGCTGTGAGTTCGGCACTGGGTTGCTAACTTTAAGGTCTGCATTTTAAAACCACCGGCCACTCCTCAGGAGAAAGCTGAGGCTGTCTGCTGCAGTAAAGATTTATAGTCTTGGAAACCCCATAGAGGGTCACTATGAGGCAGTCTACTTGATGACATTAGGTTTGATTTTGGGGTTTTTATACCAGGCTCAGGGTCCCTGGGTGGTACCAATGGTTAACATGTGTGATTGCTAAACATAAGGTTTGTGGTTCAGATCCACCCAGAGATGCCATGGAAGAAAGACCTGGTGATCTACTTTAGAAAAGTCAGCTGTTGAAAACCCTAGGGAGGACAGTTCTACTCTGACACACATAGGGTCACTGTTAGTCAGAACTGATCTATGGGTACTGGTTTTATATCACCTCAGAGGGCGAAATAGGCCAAAATGAATAAGACAAGCTATTCAGGCTCTGGTGGCAATGTGGTAGAAGTACTAGACAGATAACTATAAGGTTGGCAGTTCAAACCCAGCAGCCAATTTGAGGGAGAAAGATGAAATTTTATACTCCTGTGAAGATTTATCAGGTGTGGGTTTGGAAACCCTATACAGGGTCACTATGAGTTGGAATCAACTCAGTGGCAGTGCATTTGGTTTTAGTTGGTATTCAGGGTATTGCTTCCATATGAAAACTACATGTGTATCCCATAAACTTCCCTTCCCCAAATCCTTTCCAGTTATTTCTAAAGGTTTCTAGGGAATGAGTTTTCAAATGAGTCTGCAGAGCTTCAGCATGTTGCTTATTCCCTGTACTAGCTCTGTTTTACGAGGCTGCCATTGCTTGTAACCCAGATACTGGCACTTGGTGGTATTACCTCTGAGGGGAACACTGCCTCATGCTAGGCACCACTGCCATCGATGCCATGCTAGAGTCTTCGGGGTCCAATGAGGCACTGCCAAGGGGAATCTACTTTCTGCAGAGGATGACTCTTTCCCTCTTTTCCACATTGTATTTTACACTTGGTACTAAGGAAGAACTGCATGTGCTTACTGATTTACAGAATTTATGGAGAAATATTTATTTCAGGTTTTATTAATAGCTAAGTTCCATGCAATATAGAGATTGGAACCTGATAAGTATAACGTTACACTTAAATTGCCTTCTCCCCTGGTCTAAATTTTGTTACTGGGACCAAGTCTATTTCTCTTACTCTCTTTAGGATGAACTCTCATCCTTCCTTTTCAGTCTGAAATTAACCAAACATGCAATCAAGATACATTGATAATTACTGGTGATTATAATGCAAAGGCTGGAAACAAAGAAGAAAGACTAGTAGTTGGAAAATATGGCCTTGGTGATAGAAATGATGTTGGAGATCACATGATAGAATTTTGCAAGACCAATGACTTATTCATTGCAAATACCTTTTTTAAACAACATGAAAGACAACTATAAACATGGGCCTCACCGGATGGAATGCACAGTTATCAAATTGCTACATTTGTGTAAGGAGATGGTGGGATAGCTCCATATCATCAGCCAGAACAAGGCCAGGGGCAGACTGTGGAACATACCATTAATTGCTCAGGCTGAACAGACCAGCAATTCAAGCTGAAGCTGAAGATAATTAAAACAAGTCCATGAGAGCCAAAAAATGACCTTGAATATATAATCTCAAGAACATATTTGATTTTTAGACACTAATGACCAAAACCCATAAGAGTTGTGGGACGACATCAAGAACATCATACAGGAAGAAAGCAAAAGGTAATTAAGAAGACAAGAAAGAAGGAAAAGACCAAAATGGATGTCAGAAGAGACACTGAAGCTTGCTCTCCAGTGCGGAGATGCTAAATAAAATGGAAGACGTGAGGACATAAAAAAGCTGGACAGAAAATTTCAAAAGGCAGCTTGAGAAGACAAATTCAAGCATTATAATGAAATGTGCAAAGACCTGGAGTTAGAAAACCAAAAGGGAAGAACATGCTCAGCATTTCTGAAGCTGAAAGAACTGAGCAAAAATTTCAAGCCTTAACTTGGATTATTGAAGTATTCAATGGGCAAAATATTGAATGATTCAGAAAGCATCAAAAGAAGATGGAAGGAACACACAATCACTGCACCAAAAAAGAAATGGTCACTATTCAACCATTTCAAGAGGTAGCATATGGCCAAGAGTCAATGAGGCATTGGCAAAGAGCAAGGCTCTGGGAATTGATGGAATACAAATTGAACTATTTCAACAAATTGATGTAGCACTGGAGGCACTCACTCATCTATGCCAAAATATTTGGAAGTCAACTACCTGGCTACTAAATGGAAGAGATCCATATTTGTGCCCATTCAAAAGAGAAGTTATCCAATGGGATGCAGAAATCATCAGACAGTATCATTAATATCACATACAAGTAAAATTTTGCTAAATTAAAAAATGCTTGCAGCACTACAGTGACAGGGACCTGCTGGTTTCAGATGAGGCTATGGAATGAGGATTATCACTGCTGACATCAGGTGAATCTTGGCTGAAAGCAGAGAATACCAGAAAGATGTTTTGTACCTGTGCCTATTGACTACGCAAAGGCTCTTGACTGTGGATCCTATCAAGCTTTAGACAACATTATGGAGAATGAGTATTTTGGAACATTTGATTTTGCTCATGAGGAACTTGTACGTAGATCAATAGTCATTGGAACAGAACAAGGGGACACTGAATAGATTAAAATTAGGAAAGGTGTGTGCCAGGGTTGTATTTTTTTATTATACTTATTTTAAATCTGTATGTTAAGCAAATAATCTGAGAAGCTAGATTATAAGAAAGAGAATATGGCATCAGGATTGGAGGAAGACTCACTAACAATTTGCGATAGGCAGATGATACAACCTTGCTTGATGTAAGTGAAGAAGACTTACAATATTTACTGATAAAGATCAAAGACCACAGCCTTGGGTATGGATTGCATCTCAATATGAAAAAAAAAACCAACAAAAATTCTCACCGCTGGACCAATGAATAGCATCCATAGAAATGGAGGCAAGATTGAAGTTGTCAAAGACTTCATTGTACTTATATCAACTGACAACAGCTCATGGAAGAGATAGCTAAGAAATCAAACATTGTACTGCATTAGGCAAATCTACTGCACAAGGTAAGGAGATCTGGTCACGTAGTAACTATGAGTCGGGCTGCTAACCTCAAGGTTAGCAGCTGTTCCATGGGAGAAAGATGAGTCTTTCTGCTCCCATAAAGATTTACAGTCTTGGAAAACCGATACAGGGTTGCTATGAGTCAGAACGGACTCCATGGCACACCACCACCACCACCACCACCATTGTACAAGTCCTCTTTAAAGTGTTCAAGAGCAAATATGTAAGTTTGAAGACTAATTTGCGCCTGACTTAAGCTATGATATTTTCATTCACCTCTTATGCATGTAAACGTTGGACAATGAATAAGGAAGAACATAAAAAATTTGATGATTTTCAGTTATAGTGTTGGAGAAGAATATTAAAAGTACCTCAGACTTCCAGAAGAACAAACAAGTATACATTGGAAGAAATACAGCCAGAATGCTCCTTAGAAGCCACAAGGGTGAGACGTCGTCTCTCAGTTCCTGGAGAAGGATATCATTCTTGGTAAGGCAGAAGGTCAGTGACACAGAGGAAGACCCCCAGCAATGTAGATAGGCACAATGACAGTAGACACAGTGGACTCAAGTGTAACAATGATTGTGAGGATGGTGCAGAACCAGACAGTGTTTCGTTCTGTTGTCCATAAGATCTTTATGATTAGGAACTGACTCGACAGCACGGACCAACAACAAGAACCATTTAGATCTCAGCAGAAAGACCCAAATGTACAAACACCTGATATTGAAACCTTCCACGTAGAGAAAGTAGCATACGTATATGTATTTTATTTGTATAGTATCTTATAATCTACCTCTGAGAGCTTTCTTTACACCTAGAGATGTAAGACAGCTCATCCGTTTTGAGTAGGACTTCAAGAGTAATCGGCAGCACATAGGACCCTTACATAAAACCACTGCCATTGAGTTGATTTCGACTCACAGGGTTTCTTAGGCTGTAAGTCTTTATAGGAGCAGAAAGCCTCATCTTTCTCTGCCCAAGCAGCTGGTGGATTTGAACTGCTGAACTTATGGTTAGCATTCCAGTGCTTATGGTACAGCATCACTAGGCCTCCTTCCACAGGGCCCTCAGCTATATCTATTCTCTGCAGATCCCTCTTGGGGCACAACCATATCCCCTATCATCTCTCACTCTAATGGGGCCTCTGGGCATATGGTTTTCAGGGTTTCTGACCTGATTCCACTGGGAGAGAGCTTCAGGGAAATCCCTGCCCAGATGCAGAATTGCAGCTGAGGAGAGGGCGGTGGGAAATCTACATCCCCCTATTCCCAGGGAATTAGAGATTTCACATAATTAAGCTCCAGAAGATGAAGCTTGGGGATTTCTTCACTCAACCATGGTGCACCTTTGACCTAGCAGAAGCATAAAACCTGGATTCGCCACAAAGATTGCTGCAGGATTCTGGGGTTCCAGCATCTACACGATACTCAGGATTTCCCTTCCACTTCCAGGAGGGGCACTGATGACCACAATCTGGGGCCTTTCAGAGGCCTCACTAACATTCCCGCTTCTAGGCCTTTATAATCGGGCTCTGCCTGTCTTTACCACAGGTCTCCCCGACGCCTACACGCCAGAAAGTTTCTTGCCTTTTAAGAATTCTTCCTATGCTTTTTTTCCTCCATGTTGTCTTTGCTTATCTCCTTTTCTTCACTGCTGCTGCTATGTTAGTTGGTTCTGACACATAGCAACCTTGTATAAGGTTCCTTTACAAGAGCAAAAAGCAACATCATTCTACCATGGAGTGGCTCGTGGATTTGAACTGCTGTTCCTGTGGTTAGCAGTCAAATGTGTAACCCAATATGCTACCAGAACTCCTTTTATTTCCTGTCCATCTCTTCACTGTATCACACCCAGTAAACTCTTCCAGGCTCACCTCTTCTGGGTGGCCATTTCTGATTGTTGCTGTTCACGTTAGTCTTCTTGCTGAATGCCAATAGCGCCTTAATGTTGTTGTCAAGTGCCATCGAGTGGTTCCAACTCATAGCCACCCTGTAGAGGGTTTCCAAGGAGCAACTGGTGGGTTTGAACTGCCGACCTTGTGATTTGCAGTCCAGTGCTGATTCTACAGTGCCACACCAGGAGTCCTCAATAGCACCTAGAGTCTTCTTTATACGCCTTTGGTATTCCCCTCCCTCCCTCTTTCCATCCCTTTCTTCCTTCTAAATAAAAATTAGCCTATTCACTCCAAATGTATTTTTTTAAAGTAAACAAAATATTACTAAGTAATAAATATATGCCAAGAATATTTATAATACATCTGAAGGGTATGAAACAATAACAGAAATAGGAACACATGTAACTTCCACCCAACTCAAGAATGCAAATTTTATCATTTTCCTGCAAGATACCACTTGGGTTCCTTCCAGGTCTTATTACTTTTATTCCCATAAGGCAATGCTGTTGTTGTTAGGTGCAGTCGATTCAGTTCCAACCTCTGGCAGCTTCCTGCCAATGCACTGTTGCAGCTGCTTTTGAATTATCTTTAGCAAAACTATACTTGCATGTGACATTAATGATGTTGTCCGATGATTTCTGCATTCCATGTGTCACCTCTCTTTGAATGGGCATAAATAGGAATCTCTTCCAATCATTCAGCCAGGTAGCTGTCTTCTAAATTTCTTGGCATAGGTAAGTGAGTGCCTCCAGTGCTGCATCAGTTTGTTGAAAGATTTCAGTTTGTATTCTATCGATTCCTGGAGCCTTGTTCTTTGCCAATGCCTTCAGTGTACCTTGGACTTCTTCCTTCAGTACCATTGACTCTTGATCATATGCTACCTCTTCAAATTGTTGAACATCGACCATTTCTTTTTGATAGAGTGACTCTGTATAATCCTTCCATCTTCTTTTGATGCTTTCTGCATCATCCAATATTTTGCCCATAGAATACTTTAATATTCTATGTCGAGGCTTAAATTTTTTCTTCTGTTCTTTCAGTTTGAGAAATGCTGAGCATGTCCTTCCCTTTTGGTTTTTTAACACCATGTCTTTGCACATTTTATTATAATACTTGATTTTATCTTTTCAAGTTGCCCTTTGAAATTTTCTGTTCGGCTCCTTAACCTCCTCTTTTATTCCATATCAACTCTAATAGTGACTTATTTCTTTGACTAGATTTTCCTAATTTTAAGCAGATCAGATGTATAAAACTTTCCCTTTATGCTTTTTGTTTACTGAAGAAATTCTTTCTTCCTTGAGGTCATGTTATCCTATGTTACCTTCTAAAATCTTTCAAATTTTGCCTGTCAAAATTAATTTTAATCTACTAGGAACTGATTTGTGTAAGTGTTGTGAGAGAGCAATGATCCAAAGTAGTTTCACTCATATAGATAACCAGTAGTCCCATCATTAAGTGATGCTGTAGGATCAGCACCAGATTGCTAATCTGAAGGTCTGCAGTTCAAACCCACCAGCTAGCTGCTCCTGGAAAACCCTATACAGGGTCGCTATGAGTCAGAGCTGACTCGATGACACTTATCTCTCGCTCTCGCTCTCACACACACCATCCTTCCTCCAGTAATGCAATGCTACCTTTGTTACGTACCCAGTGTCCAAATATACTGTAGGTCTGTTTCTGAGCTATCTCTTATGTTCTATTGGTACTATTGTATAGGTCTGCAGCAAAACTATGGGTCTTAAGTATTATGGTTTTGTGAGTTCTGATTCCTTGTGGGGTATGTCTTACCACATTTTCCTTGTCTTCTTAAAGACTATTTTGTCTATTTTTAGTCTTTTGCTCTCTTATAACAGAAAAGGAGAAATTAAGGCAAGAAAATTAAGACATATGAAACATACACACAGATTCTGCAGATACTGAAGACAATAAAAGGCTATTAGGTGAAATATTGCATGGATACATTAGAAAACCAATAAAATAAAGAGTTCTCAAAACATAACTTATAATCGGATGAAAAAAGTATATCTTCTTAGGACTTTATTTTGTGTGTCGTGCTAATAATGAGTAGAAATGCAATAGATCTTTGCACTCTTATTAATTGGTGTCTAGCAATCTTGCTTCACCTTCTGTATTAATTCTAAGCATCAATCTTTTGGATTTCCTACAAATGCAGTCATATGATTTAAGAACAAGAATCACTGTGTTTCTTTTCAACTCATGCCATTTATTTCTTTTTCTCACCTGACCACACTAACTGGGAACTCCAGCAGGATTAAAGAGAGGTGGTATTTCAAGGGTAGAGTTGGGGATGAACAGGAATACTTAGGGTTAAAACTGATTGCAGAACTTGCTTGTCTCCCGGTGTTTCTGTTTTCATTTGTTTTTTGCCTTTTCTAAATTCCTTTCATTCTTGTCAAATTACCAATGACTTTTTTAAAAAAAACAAAAAACAAGAAAAAGCACTTTAAAACCAACCCAGTATTTTTCAGTTGCTTGAAGAGGACAGTCATCACAGATAGCTAGCTTGCCATGTTGTTGGAAACGGAAGTCAATAAGTATTCTCTTGAAAGGATCATTAAAGGCAGAAACCATATATGGTGCATACCTTTCATAAAAACCTCTATCACAGTGCTAAGAAGACCCTCATAGGTATTGAAACTCTTCAGTTCTTCTTAAGGCGTGTCTCATTTCCCTTTATGTCTATATCAGCCTGCTTTTGGGGAGTGCAGTGGCTCTGCAGGTTAAGCACTGGACTTCAAACCACAAGGTTGGTGGTTCAAGCACATTAGCTGCTCCTTGGGAAAAAGATGAGACATTCTGCTTCTACAAATATTGACAGCCTTAGAAACCCTATACAGGGTCTCTGTGAGTCAGAACTGACTCAACGGCACTTAGAAGCAACAAAATCTTCATTCTTGGACTAATTAATTTAACAAAAATGGATTTATTAAACACTCACCTCTACTATGATGCTAAATGCTCCCAGATCCAAGCCAGATAATGTTTCCTTCTATAGCACAGAGAAAATAGACTCTCTCTGTGTGAATTTTCTTAACTGCTCTTACCTCTACTTCTAAATTTCCAATTTTAAGTTGCGTTTATAGCTCACACTTTAATTATCTGTTGTTGTTGTTAAATGCCATCGAGTCTGTTCCAACTCACAGTGATCCTGTATAGGGTTCCTGAGACTTTAAACATCTTATAAAAGATGAGGCAGAAAACCTCACCTTTCTTCTGCAGAGTGGCTGGTGGACTCAAATCACCAACTTTATGGTTCACAGTCCAGTGTTTTTATTTTTGCCAATATAAAATCTACTGAGATGAAATTGTTTGTGTTTTTTAGTGGAAGACAGAGATTTGATTTATTCAGAATTTAAAGATAAGCATTAAGGGTTACTTTGGAGTTCACTTTGTGGCAGAAAGTAATATCCTAAAAAGAGGGTTTAATGTTTATTGTTTCAGGAGATTGGGAAGGTGTGTTGGTATCCTTGTGTGGCAGACTAAAAAGAAAAGCCATTCTCCATCAGTAGGCTTCTCTCACACTGTTGTTGTTGTTGTTAAGTGCTGTAGAATTTGTTCCAACTCATAGTAACCTTGTACAGAGTTCCAAGGAGTGGCTGGTGAGTTTGAACTGCTGACCTTGCAATTCAAACTGACCTTTTGGCCCAGTGTTTCTCCTACAGCACCAAAACACGACTTCTCTTTCACACTAAATGGGAATAAATGTAAAGAAGTAAACTATCACTTTTCACTATTCTGAACTCATGTACAGAAAGAACAATCATTTCTAAGCGCTGAAGCAAGGTAGAGAAAGTGAGAATGGGAGAAGGGGAAAGATTTAATACACCTTCAAGGTTGGCAGTTCGAAACTACCAGCTGATCAAAGGGAGAAAAGGATACTTTCTACTCCTGTAAAGATTTACAGCCTCAGAAATCCTGTGCAGGGTCACTATGAGTCAGAACCGACTCTGTGGTACTTATCAACAACAACAACAACAACACAGGAAGACTCAACAGGATGTCACAGTAAATTGTGTGTAGGAGTTAAGTGAAGTATAGCTTTGGACAATATTGTTGTGTGCGCTCTCATGTTGGTTTTAGACTCATAGCAACACCATGTGACAGAGTACAACTGCCACACAGCATTTTCTAGGCTATAATTTTTACACCAGAGTCTTGAAGTGGCATTGTAGGATACGCACTGGACCACAAAGTTGGTTTAAACTGCAAGGCCGGCAGTTCAAACTCACCAGCCAACCCTCAAAAACCCTATAAAGAGTCGCTATGAGTCAGAATCCACTGGAGGACACTAATCAGTAACAATGGTCTATACAGGAGCAGATTTCTCCTGTGCAGAAATGTTTTGTATTTGAATTGAATTGGTTAGTATAGGGCTCCCAGGGGATGCTAGTGGGTTTGAATTGCCAATCTTGTGTTTGCAGTCCAGTGCTTATCCTTCAAAGCCACTCCAGGATTCAGAAAGAAGCCCTAGTGGTGCAGTGGTTTAGCGCTAGGCTGCTAACTGAAAGGTCAGTGGTTGTAATGCACCAGTGGCTGCTCTGCCCAGCTTGCCTCAGTGGGAGAAAGATCTAGCAATCTACTTTTGTAAAAATTGTAGCCTTGGAAACCCTGTGGAACAGTTCTATTCTGTCTTATAGGGTCACTGTGAGTGACAATTGACTCTTAGAGCAGAAGGAAACATTGCCCAGTGTTGCACCATCTTTATGACCCTTGGTAGGTTCGATTCCATTAACTTCTTGAAGGCAGTGGCAAACCCTTTTCCCAGCAGAGCTAGGTACATTTGTTGTTGCTGTTAATGTGCTGTGGAGTTGGTTCCGACGAGGCTGTAAATCTTCACTGGGAGCAGAAAGCCTCATCTTTCTCCCGCGGAACAGCTGGTAGTTTCAAACTGCTGACCCTGAGGTTTGTTGTTGTTGTTAAGTGCCATCGAGTCGGTTCCGACCCATAGCGACCCAGTACAGGGTTTCCGAGGGTGTAAATCTTTACGGGAGTAGAAAGCCTCATCTTTCTCCCGCGGAGCAGCTGGTAGTTTCGAACCGCTGACCTTAAGGTTCACAGCCCGATTCGTAACCACTACGCTACCAGAGCTCCTATGTTGTTGTTGTTAAGTGCCATCGAGTCGGTTCCGACCCATAGCGACCCAGTACAGGGTTTCCGAGGGTGTAAATCTTTACGGGAGTAGAAAGCCTCATCTTTCTCCCGCGGAGCGGCTGGTAGTTTCGAACCGCTGACCTTAAGGTTCGCAGCCCGATTCGTAACCACTACGCTACCAGAGCTCCTATAGTAGGCACTTTAAACATTGAAGGTCTGCTCTTCATAACTGTATTCTCAAACCCTAGAACAAAGCCTGACATACAGTTGTCAAGTGCCATAAGAGTTGGGTCCCCCTAGGAGCAACTGGTGAGTTGGAACCTCAGACCTTGAGGTTCAAACTGACCTTGGGGTCCAGGGATTTATCCCACAGTGCCACATCAAGACTACATGTAACACACAGTAGGCAGCTGTTAGTTGAACGAGAACGTGATAATGACACACATTCTCAAACTCTAACTTTTGCTTGTCAGCCTGGGAGCAGCCAGCAAAGCTCAAGGGACCCAGGCGCGCTCCAGGTTTAGTTCACGGACTCTGCTCCCGGCGCGCGCGGCTGCAGTTGCTATGGAAACCACGGGAACTAACAACTACGTTCCCCCCAGGGGTGAAGAGGCCTGCAGAGGTAACGGCAGCCGCCGCTGAGTTCACCGTGGTGCCAGAGGAGCCACAGCGCGGCGCCCCAGTCCCGCGCCCTCACGTGGCGCCCCCTGCACAGTCTGGCAAGCGCCTGAGCCGCCCCTCTTCGCATCAACCTTCGAGTGTCGGTAAGTACCAGCTCGGCTCCCGAAGATCCCAGTGTCCACTCCGGAGACTCCAGAGGCCACTCCGAACGCCTAGCCACCCTCTTTCTCCTCCCCTCGGTCCCAGTTGCACGCGATAGTCAAACGATGCCCTCTGGAGCTACGCCACGCTGCGGCGACTGTCATCAGGGGCGACGGCGAGGGGTCCTGAACGTTGTGTTTGTGTTTCTTTTCTCTCAATGCACTTTAGGCATTTATTTTTGTATGTAGCAAAGAAAAAGTTGAGCATTTCCAACCAGGACACTAATTGTCCTAAGTTGGAGAGAAAAGAAAAGTAGAGAGAAAAGAAAAAAGAGTAACAGAAGTAAGACTTTAGAAATTGGGTTTCATCATATTTATAATCCGTACCTCCCTGTGTCCCTTCCGCTCTAACTCGACCTGCTCATTTAAAGCCCCTCACGTGGCTCTCATCCTGCGGTGGGACACCTTGATTCTGCTCTTAGCATGTGTCGTAGGCGCATAGTGAGCGCTGATTGGTTGTGCGGACTAAGGTAAAACACTTGAACGTCTACCGTGGGCCCTCAGGTCCACAGGGTTTCAGCGGTCTGGACACCAGGTGGCACGACAGTCGCTTCTCTCTCACCTTTGGGTTTGTCTTTTGCCTGTTATTAGTTTCGGAGATCTATCCTGCGCTGTGTGCGCAGTGAGGCAGTTGGGACAACAGAGGTGCCTCCCTTGGAAAAGAAAGCCGCCGCAGGCAGCGTCCCGCGGGAAAGATGAGTGGCACCAGCGCCAGGTCCAACCACCTGTCTCAGCCGGTAGTGAAGAGCGTGCTGGTGTACCGCAACGGGGACCCTTTCTTTGCGGGGCGCCGCGTTGTCATCCATGAGAAGAAGGTGTCCAGCTTTGACGTCTTCCTGAAGGAGGTGACGGGAGGCGTTCAAGCACCGTTTGGGGCCGTCAGGAACATCTACACCCCTCGGTCGGGCCACCGCATCCGGAAGCTAGACCAGATTCAGAGCGGGGGCAACTACGTGGCTGGGGGCCAGGAAGCCTTCAAGAAACTCAAGTGAGTCCCTCTGCACCCACCGCCCTCCACTTCAGGGTGCATTACGGTGTTTGATGATGAGAGGAAATGCATGACACCCCCACCCCAAACACACACCTGCTCAGTGCGTTTTGAGCCGTTGCATGTCAGGTTTGATGCCTCTCAAATCCTCAGCTGCAGTTGCAGGGTAGAAATCGAAAGATGAATGGAGAAGAATTTCACTTGGTTAGTAATAAAACAGACTTAAAATTTGTGTACAACAGGAATCTTTAAAATGAGTATTTTTGCAAGAGATACTTTAAAAGATCATGTGATACTGGATCATTTTGTATTTTGTTCTGATTTCCACCCTTTTCCTTGAAACTATATTTTTAGTTAAAGCAAAGATTTCTTAAAAATCACTTTGGCTAAGTGTACTGGATAAAATATTATCGCGAGAGTAGAAAATTTCTCAACGTTTTTTTCCTCCACTGTTTAAATTCTTTCACCTTTCATTCCAAGCAGTACTGACCACACCCCACTTTCCTGTACCTTCTGCAGGCCTGCAGGTTTATGCAACGCATATGGCTCTTTTAAAAGTTGATTGTGCTAACAGTATTTGTCTAATGTCTGTCTCCAGATGCCTGTTAGACCATCAAGGACAGAGGTGGCTTATCCCCCAGTCCTTTTACTCATAGTAGGTGCTCAGTGAATTAGCAAACTGCACTTGGGTTTGTGAGGTGAACAAAACATGAATCTTTGTCCTGAGGAGCTTACCATCTGACAGAAGGAAGAATACACAAACATTAATCGTTTTAATATCAAATAGAAAGGGGTACATGGAATTGGAAAAGTAATTAAAGATATGTGGGAGTTGAGAGAGATTGTTTCTGATGGCAATGGGGATGAAAGGACAGGTAGAATTTTATATTCCATAGTTTTTCATGGCTTCATTGAGATATATTTCACATACCATAAAATTCACCCATTTTAGTATATTCATGGAATCATACATTTATCACCCCAATCTAATATTTAAACACTATCAGCATCCCCCAAAGAATCCTGTACCTATTTGCAGTTATAATTCTATTTCCTTCTGTCCTCACCTCTGGACAATCATGGATCTGTATCTGTCTCCCTTTATTGGCCTGTTCTGAACATTTCACATAAATGGAATCAGATCATATAATGTCTTTTTTTCAATTAGCACAGCTCATTCATGTTGAAATATTTATCAGTACTCCATTCTTTTTTATTGCTAAATAATGTTTCATGGTATGGATACAGCACATTCTGTTTATTCATTCATCATTTGATGGATATATATGTTGTTTCACTTTTTGGCTATTATGAGTAATTATTGCTGCTATGAATATTTTTGTGCAAGTTTTTGGATGGACTTAACGTTTTCATTTCTCTTGGAGTGGAACTATTGGGACACAAGAGACTCAATATTATATAGTTTTAAATATAAGATAATATTATATTTAGTTTGGGTATAAGGATCGCAAAATATCAAACTATATGCTTATGCATTCTATTTTTAACCATCTAGAATTATTTTTCTAAACACCATTTAAGTTTTCTCAAATCATCCTTTCCTACATTGATTTAATTGTGTCTAAATGTTCTCCCTTTTGTTATATCAGATATTCTTTTTATGGGAGGAGAGGGATATATTTGGGTTTATTTTTCCCTTCCCTGAAGCCAATGAAATGAAACTTCTGTGCTTTAAAGAAATTTACAACTTAAAGTCAGAAGATTGGATACTGAGCTGTTTATTAGCTCTGTAACCTTGGGTAAGTCACTTGACTCAGCTAACCGGCTTCCTAATACAGAAAAGAAACAATCATTCCTACCTCATTCCTACATAACAAGCTTGTAAATGCTGTGGATGTGAGTAGGTTTCCACAAACAGTCATATCTGTATGTAAAGTGTCTTAACATCCAATTTCTTTCATCATACATTTTGTTTGCTTTTTTATTGAATAGTTTCCACATAAAACCATTTTAATGGCTTGGCAATCTGGTTCAGAATCTACTGACAGCTGAAAATTGTAGAAGCACTTTAGTAATTTATATTCTCCTTTGTTTAGCTGCATTACCAACTCAAAAGATTAAGACAGATACAGTTCCAAACCAAACAGAAAGGGCATTTCAATCTAGTGTATAAGAGAACTCACTCTTTATAAGAGATTTGCATGGTTACTTTTGCTTTTAATTCATAATGAAACTGAGTTTGTTATGGTAATGTCTGTGGTTGTTAGCTTTCTATGCCAACAGATGAGTAGTTTATTGTATTTGAGTTAAACTGGTAGTAACTATGGTTGTAATGATAGAAAACAAGGAGATTTAAAGGCTGAATATATTTTAAGCTTAGCTTCTTTGAAAGATTATATAACATATGAAGCAACTGGTAGGAAAAAAAGAAAGCCAAGGAGATATTAAGGGCAATTCTTGTGGTTCCATTTAGACCCTAAATGATACTGGGGAAGATAATAATAAAGAAAAAATATTTTGCAGTTGAAAATGGACCAACCTTCTTGCTTTTTTTTTTTGCGCAGATTTTCCTAATATTTTTAAAGCTATAAATAAGCTTCAAGCAGCTGTATTTTACCACATACAATTGTACAGATTGTTATCCCCACCCCCCACCAAGTTTCCCAGTGCGTTTTGGAAGTGGAGTTTACTACATTAATCTTAAGGTCGCTTTCCTGCACATGGCAGTTAGAATGCTTTGGTATGAAGTCAGAAATCAGTCCTGCAGATTCACAAAAGAGTCATTTTATGGCTAAGACAGAAGGAGTATTTGCACTGTCTCCTGTAAATAGTGTTTCTGTGGGGGAAATGAATTCTTTCCAAAGGTATTGATTTGGCTAAAGCACTCTATCCAAAAAAAGCAAACAATAGCAACAAACCCACATTTCAAACTCAAAAGCAAAATTTACTTCTAATATAAACATTTTTTAGGCAACTCAGCAGTTACAGTAGTTGAGGTAAATGATACATATATGTACTCTTTATATATATCAAAATTAATTGCTAGATTTATATTTATTTATGATATTAAAATGTTTATTTTGCACCATTTATGTACGATGCACGATGCAAGGGAACATATCAAACTGGAACAAGTTCACAATGATGAACTTAGAGCTTAAAGTGGACAGAAACATAAGGTGTAAAGTTTTCAGGTCATGCGTATGTCACAGCTAAAGAATGACCGCTAGTTAATATCTGTAACAAACAGTAATGGAAAGTAGGGGTCTCCAGAGGTTAACTAGTCCACCCATCTGTTTCTTAGCTGAACCAATACCTAAACCATGCCACATGACTGAGCATTTCTGCATCATTAAAGTGATCTCATAGGGACAAAGATTTACCAGCCTTTTCCAGTTGTTACTCTAAAGCACTTTCTTCATTTTATTTGTCCTTAAGTCTGTGATTCATGGAGCTGATAAGCAGCTTGACAGGCAAACGAACTCTCGGTATTAAATTCATGTAAGAATCAGAAGAACAGTATGTATAGTGCATAGCTAACTATTATGGGGGAGGGGTGACCCCTAGTAGTGCATTTCTAAGTGCATTTCTAAGACTTCAATGCACTTGGTGCATTGGTTAGTGATGCTGAAAGCAGTTCTTATTACTATGTTGTTGTTGTTGTTAAGTGCCGTCGAGTCAGTTCCGACCCATAACAACCCTGTACAGGGTTTCTGAGGGTGTAAATTTTTACGGGAGTAGAAAGCCTCATCTTTCTCCCACGGAGCCGCTGGTAGTTTTGAACCGCTGACCTTAAGGTTCGCAGCCCGATTCATAACCACTACGCTACCAGAATTGCTTTTAATTTATAGCTATAGAATTTTGCCCTAGGTTTAAGTATTTCTTAGTTTGTGCTTTACTTTTTAATTATTTCAAAAAGAGAAATTTAAATATCCAACTCAAAAGCTATACAAACAACCCTTATTGTTATTTTTTTCTCTCCTTAGTTACTTGGACATAGGAGAAACCAAGAAAAGACCAATGGAAGTTGTTAATACAGAGGTAATGTAAATGCTATTTTGAAGGCTCAAAGAAATAACAGTGCCAATTTTGTGTTTCTTACGGTGTGTCTTTGTGGCACTGTGGGCTAACGCGTCAGACTGCAAAGTCGTTTGAGCTGCAAGGTCAGTGGTTCGAGCTCACCAGCTGCTCCTTGGAAACCCTATACAAGGTCGCTCTGGATTGGAATTGACTCGATGGCACTTAACAACAACAAATGGTGTGTCTTTGGGATTTGGGCACCATTCTAATGAGTTTTCCAGCTTGTGTTAAAAACCCAGTTGTCATTGAGAGTATTCCTTTCTTCTGCAGTATGTCTGGGTAGATTGGAAACACCAACCTTCTGGTTAATAGCAGATTGCTTAGTTATTCATGCCACTCAAGGACTCCTCCTACGTGTGTAAGAGTAAAAATGTGATCAACAGGATTCTCAATGACTGATTTTTCCAAAGTAGAGCTCCAGGTCTTTCTCCTACTGTGCCTCTGGGTGAATTCGAACTTCCAACCTTTTGGGTCGCAGCCAAACATGTTAAGTGTTTGCACCATCTAAAACCCCAAAACCAAACCCACTGCCACTCAGTTGATTCCAACTAATAGTGACCCTATACAGGGTTTCTGAGACCGTAAAATTTTACAGAGTAGACAGCTGCTTCCTTCTCCTGTGAAACATCTGGCAGGTTTGAACCTCTCAACTTGAGTTAGCAGCCCAATGCCTAACCCACAACACCACCTGGAGAGTCCTAATTTACTTAAATGGGAAATGAGGTGGTATGCCGTGGAGTCGGTTCCGACTCATAGTGACCCTGCATAGGGTTTCCAAGGCTGTAAATCTTTACCGGAGCAGAAAGACTCATCTTTCTCCCATGAAATTGATGGTAGCTTCGAACTGCTGATCTTGAGGTTAGCAGCCTGACCCGTAATCACTACGCTACCAGAGCTCCTTAAATGGGAAATGTACATACACACACACAAATATATATATATATATATATATATACTTTTATATAAACTAAGGAGTATTTCTTAAAGAATCCTTGAAAATTCCATCAGGGTTTCAGAAGCTATGTGGCATGTGTTGTCCTGAGTATCTATTTCACAAGTGACTCCTAGTTTATATAAATGGGACACTATACATTTTACAGCAAAGATGACCCTTTATTTGGATCAGTAGCAGAAGTGGAAAGACTGAGTAGGTGTCCTAATATATACAGTAATAGATCTCAGCATGTTCGTATTGCCCCGTTCTCTAGCTACGTGTTCTCTAGTTGTGATCCATAGGAATTTTCCCTGTCAGAGTGGAAGAGAGTTTATACTGAGCATTATTATCTACATCTTTACAAAAATTGTCCTAACTTTCTTAGGGATCCTAGGGTTGGAAATAGTCTGGATCACCTTGGCTGGCCCTTAGTCTTTCAAGGAAGAAGTGTGGATGCAATGCTAGACTTGAGGTCACATGTAAGAAAACACCTCCATCCTAATTTGGGCTGAAATTTGAAAGCAGCCAAAGCTTGCAGCTGATTGGAAACAAGTCTTACGAAATAGCTGTTCAGTCCAGCACAGCTCGCCTAAGCTTCTAAAGCCCTAGTGGAATTTTCTTTAGGACATGTTCTTATTTTGTGGATGATGAAACAGAGTAAAAACAAAGCCAAATGTCCCAGTGAGACAGAGGGAAAATTGTAGTTAGACCCAGACTGGGACTCAGTTTGGCAGCCTAGACTACCACACTTCCTGGTCTGATCCCACATTAACTCCTGTTTCCATTGGGTGTGCTCTGCTTGTAAAGACGCAACTATCAGAAAAAGGCATTTTTCGCATTTGTTGCCCACATCCCAGGAATCTCTCCTTAACTCTCGCCATTTTCTCACACACCATGTTTATGTCCAGCAGAACCAAATAGGTTCCTTTACAAAAAACTCACTCACATAAAAGAAATTTCTAGTTGTGCCGTATTTAAAGAATGTGAGGTTAAATTCATTATTCAAATTATTTGTGGGAAGAGGTTAGATCCCAGACATTGTTTAAAGTAATTAATATTCTTGTTTATATTTGAATTTCAATGTGTGTCAATTTGTTTGTTCACAAAAGTGATGGACTTAATAATTTAACATTGGAAAAAGGTATAAATCTTCTTGGTTGTGTTTATGTTAGTTTTAATAGGTAAAAAGAAAGTAAACAGATCAGTGAACTAGTAAAAATGGTCTGATAAGTGAATTAGTTCTGAATTTAACTCTGGAGGAAATACAACTGGTTGAAGTAGGCTACTGTGGATGAAATTGGTGATCGAATCTGGATTTTTTGGAAATACTTTTTATTGTTAATTGAGTGAATGTTTACAGTTTTCCATTCAGTAGTTCATACACATATTGTTTCATGTCATTGATTCCAATCTTCTTAATGTAACACCACTTGTCTCACTTCCTCCTGTGTTTCCTGTTTCCATTCCTCCATTTCTCCTAACCCTTATGAATGTTTTTCTTTGGCAGTTGTTGCCCTTATGATCTCAGGTGGTTGATTTTTTTAAGTGTGGCACCTCCTTATTGTTAATGTTCCTCTTATAGAACTGCCTACTGCTTGGCTGAAAATTGAGCGATGGGGGTGAATTCAGTTCTAGACCTGAAGGTGATAAAGGACCATACCCTCGGGGGTTCCGCCAGTCTCTATTTGATCAGCAAACCTGGTCTTTTTTATGATATTGTGTTTTGTTCCACAGTCTTCTCCCAGTCTGTCCAGGACCTTCTAATGTGATCCATGTCGGAGCAGCTGGTAGGACTAGCCAGACACCATCTTGTTCTGGTCTCAGGGTGGTGAAGGCTGATGTTCCCATGACTCATAATCTATTAGACTAATTGTTTCCATGAGTCTTGGATTTGCTTCACTTTTCTTTCTTCTGGATGGAGAGAAGCCAATAGCTGTGAACCTGAATTTTTCCAGTGGAATTTGCAATGTGTGAATTTCTAAAAAATGTGACCACAGTAAATATATTTATTCTGGATCCTCATGTCTTTGATAAAACTAGCTTTAACAATGGAAGCATTCATAAAGATGCTAATGAATTTTATTTGCTAATTGTTTTTCCACTTTGGGGTTAGTAGCCATTATTTACTCTTTATTCTGGACCTAGCCACAAACCACATAGACAAGGCTATCACTTTGGATGCACATCTGACATTGGTAGTTTGGACGTGTCAGAACGGGTCAGCCCCTAGAGAAGGACATCGTACTTAGTAAAGTGGAGGTTCAGCAAAGAAGAGGAAAACCCCCAATGAGCTGGATTGGCACAGTGGCAGCAGCAATGGGCTCAAGTGTAGTAATGATTTTGAGATGGGCACAGGACCAGGCAGTGTTTCATTCTGTTTTGTATAAGATCATTACGAGTCAGTACCAACTCAGCAACACCTAACAACAGCAGTAACGACATCAACAACAAAGTCAAGGGTCAGAGAAAAAGAGTAAGAGCCCCAAACAAGATGGATTGACACAGTGATAGCAACAATGGGCTCAAATATAACAACTGTGAGGATGGCACAGGACCAGGCAGTGTTCCATAGGGTCACAATGAGTCACAGTCAACTCGAAGACATCTAACAACAGCAACAACCTGAGTGGTGTGGCCAATTATGAGCACTTGGTTATTAACCAGCCAGGCCTGCTGATCTCCTTCTGAAAGTTCTCAACCATTGAAAACCCTGGGAGCACAGTTCTACTTTGAAACACATGGGTTTTCCAAGAATTGGAATCATCTCAATGGCAGATAGTTTTGTGTTTTGTTGTTTTTGTGAATCTCCAAATAGAAGATTGCATCTCTTCTGTCAGAGTTCTTACTGATATTTCCTTCTCTTTTTCCTTTCTTTTTATTGCACAGATCATTCTGTGTATTTCCTTTTGTCCTTCCTTATAAAATCTTCCAAAGGGGATGAAAAGAAAGACAGACAGGAGAGGACATCCTGGAAGGAGGTGGTGGGAAACTGTCCCTGTTCTTCAGAATTCTCCCCAAGCCTTATTTCCCCTCAGCTACCTGAAGCCCTTTCTCTGGCTTTCATTCTCCCCAACATTTACTCCCAGTCTAGACAAGCATATTCACTCCCTCAGTCTTGATCTTCAATACAGAGACTCTCCTCCCCAAAAGTCATATTACAGGTTCCATTCCTGGATCTGCATTTAGCAAGGAGACCCTTACTTTCCTTGCAAGAAAAGGAGGTTTGGAGGTTCCAGTCATCCCCAAAGGGAACTCTAAACACATTGTTCCCTTAGAATTTCATTTTAGTGATCAATTCTTCAGTATTATTATGCTCTGTTTTAGATAGACCACAAGGCAAGAAGGCTTGGAGACTGCTCTGAGAGCCTAACTATTACAGGTGTGATTTTTACCAAGGGGAAGCACCATTGTCTTTTACACAACTGATTTACAGTAGAATTTTTTTAATTCAACAAGTTAAGTTACAGGACCCTCTCTATGCTTGGAGTTTAGGGACACACTTTGATAGATGCTGGCTTTCTCTCACACACACAAATATAGATTCTATCTTCTTGATGTAATGTGGTGATTTCCTTTCAACATTGGTGTCTCCTGAGAAGAGATCACACTCTGTTGCATTTCTTTGGTTTGCAAGTACTATTGTCTATAGGCAATCTTTGGAGTATGATAATATCTAATGGGTGACATCACAGAATTAATTTTAAAGTGGATTGAGAACATGAATTCATACAAGTACAGGGTTTAGAGTTTTCAAGGGGAAAGTTTTGATGCAGTAAAGTTTCAGTGCACTAAAATATGTTTATTCAAAGATGTGTCAGTATAAAGATTGAGTAAAACTACTTATTCATACAACAAATAATTGGGGATATTCCCCTCAAATTTTTAGTAATTTCCTCTTGTTTGAGCTTTCCATGATGGAACCGTCTAATTAAAGTCACCACAGCAATGTACATGATTCATTTTCCTAATTGCTCAAAGCATATACATTATTAATACAAAAGCATATACATATAATAGCTATTCCAAACACATTTTACTCTAGAAAGCTTGTTCTGGGCCGACAGTGTGTGCAGAATGTTAACCCTGTCAGTAAAGTGATCCCAGCCACTATAGCTAGGTTTTCATACATGCAGGAAAATCCTGCCCTGACTGCTTGGAGTTAAAAGCATTCCTTGACTTCTCCCAGAAAATCCTTTCCAAAATCCATAACTCAATCAGGTGGCTTCTTTGTTATTATTCTTAATTGTTGTGAGATTGCCTTTAGCTTATTGTGACCCCACGTACAACAGAACAAAATGTTATCTTCCTAATAATTGGTACTCTCCAGTCTAGTGTGGCAGCCCTGTAGATTTTGAGTTCCTTCCAACCGAGGGGGCTCAACTTCTAACACTCTATCAGTCAGTATTGTGTCATGATCCACTGGGTTTACAATGACTAATGCTCAGAAAGAGATTGGTAGGCCTTTCTCCACAGACTGCCTCAGTCTGGAAGCTCCACTGAAATCCATCCATCATGGCGACCCTACTGTTATTTGAAATGCTGGTGGCCTGGCTTCCATCATCTTAGCAACGTGGAAGCCGTCACAGATGAGAAACTGTCAGGTGTGTGTGTGGTGGTGATGGTGGTGGGCGTGGGGGTGGTTGTTGTGCTTTAGATCCCCAGTAATTCAGACTGGATGGCATCCAATTCCTGACCGCAGGTCACAGCAGTTGAAATAGGCATGTCACCATGACATCTGTAGTTCTTTTGTGGTTCATGTCACTGCTTTTATATCTCATGAGGCCCCTCTTTGAAGAGACATTGAAAGAACAGCCAGTCCTGCTCCTTTTCTTCCTCTTCTGCTCTGTGATCAGGACTGAGGAAGGCAAGATTGTAATGCCACTGTCTCACCAATTCCAAAGAAGCACAGTATCTTATTCTGCTACAATTTTGGGTGGCAGAAGGAAAGCATTCCAATCGCCCATAATGATCAATACATCTTGATTGCATGTTTGATCAATTTCAGACTGAAGAAGTTGGTAGAATTCTTCAATTTCATCATTACTGGCTTTAGTGGTTAGTGTGTAAATCTGAAAAATATTGGTATTAACTAGTTACTTGTGGGTGTGTGGATATTATCCTATCACAGACAGCGTTGTACCTCATGCCAGATCTGGATATGTTGTTCTTTTTGATGATGAATGCGATGTCATTCTTGGCATAGTAAACTATGTGATTATCAGATTAAAAATGGCCAGTACCTGCCCTTATCACCTCACTAATGTCTATGATATCAATGTTTATGCATTCCACCTTAATTTTTTGACAATTTCCAATTTTCCTAGATTCATACTTCATACATTCTATGTTCCAATTATTAATGGATGTTTTCAGCTGTTTCTCTTCATTTTGAGTTGTGCCCCATCAGCAAATGAGGGTCCCAAGGGCTTTACTCTATTCATGTCATCATGGTCAAATCTATTTTGAGGAGATAGCTCTTCCCCAGTCAAATTTTGAGTGCCTTCCAACCTGAGGGGCTCATCTTCCAGCACTGTAGTTGACACTACGACACTGTGAGTTTGGATTGACTCAATGGCAGTGGGTATGTTATGGTTATGGGTTTTAGTCTCTCTTTAGTAGTCCTGGTGGCTCAGCTCCTACCTGAATGGTTGGCAGTTCAAATCTACCAAATGCTTTTTGCACAATATAAGGGTTATAGCCTAGGAAACTATAGGTGAATTCCCCTCTGTCCTGTAGCGTTGCTGTGAGTTGGAATTGATTGAGCTGCTTCAGTTTCTATCTTATTCCATGTGTCCATGTTCCAAGTTGCCTTACCAAGTTCTTTATTGCTTAATTTAAGTAGCCTCCAGAGTCCTTTGTCCTCCCGTAGTGAAGGACCCTGAATCTGAATGTGCAACACCTTTCCTCTTCATCACCAGCCTTGTAGTAGATGGGATTTCTGCTTCCTTGTTTCTTGATTTTCTACTTTATCCATTTTGCTCCTACATGAGTGAACATTTATACTGTGAAGTACATTGGGCTGAGTGCTTGGGAGTGAAAATGAACAAAACATTCACCTTGAGGAATCTGAGTTGTTGTTAGTTGCAGTTGAGTTGAATTGGCTTTGATTCATAGTGACCCCATGTCAAAACTCAACATTGGCCTATCCTGCACCATCTTACTGTTGGTATGTTTGAGTCCAGTGGTTATTGTATTAATCTACCGCACAGAGGGGCTTTCTCATTTTTACTGACCAGGAATTTATAGTCTTGCTAAAAATACAGATATACAAGTATGAACATCCAAATTGCTATGTAATAAGTGATTCCAGTTTAGTAGGTTTCGCTCACATGGGCTATATAGTTCACACACTTCGATCTATCATGTTGTATCACGTCATTGACAGATCCTTCAAATGGAAGCTCCCTTTTGTTTAATCTAAAGTTAAAAATCACACCCCTGTTTCATGTTTCATCTGTGTGGTACATCCTACAAATAATGATGTTCTTAAATAGTTTTTTAGAGTACAAAATCTGTTTTCTTGTGTGTGAGTACTGAGTATAACTCCAATACTGAGGAAGAACAATCAGCTTGCTTCTGGCTCTCATATGCTGTGCTGGGAACTGTGTTAGGTGCTAGGCATCTGATGGATACTTGACAGCTCCCGCTCTTTAGGAGTTTATAGTCTAAATCAACTATGATTATTCTGTAGCATAGATACCAGGCTAGAGGAATATGCAGAGGGCAGAGGACGTGCAGATGATGGGGATTAGAGTTGTGGGTCAGTCAGTTTGAAATGGCTTTAAATATTCTAGAAAGTTTGATTTTTGATCTCTTCCTCTCACTTTAAGCTTTTGCAAAGGTGACTTTTTTTTTTTTTTTTTTTTGCAACTTACAATACTTTCTTTAGAAATCTCTTGAGGAAGTGAGTTTTCACAAGTGTCTCCTGCCAACTCATTTGAATTGTCAGTTCAATTCAATAAACAAGGAGCTCTGGTAATGTAATGGATTATGAACAGGAATGAGTGGCTTTAAAAAATCATCTCTATGAGACTTGTTGTTAAGTGCCGTTGAGTCAGTTACGACCCATTGTGACCCTGCATGGGGTTTCTGAAACTGTAAATCTTTATTTATGGGAGCAGAAAGCCTCATCTTTCTCCCGTGGAACTGCTGGTAGTTTCGAACTGCTGCTTTTGAGATTAGCAACCCGATTTGTAACCGCTACACTACCAGAACTCCTTCTGTATGAGACTAAATGGTTATAAATTACTCTCAAGCAAAGATGAGATGGTAAGAGGAACAGGGAGACTAGCGTGCTGGAGATGGTACCGCCAGAAAGGGATGAGTGAGGATGATGGCCTGTTGTGAAGTATGTAACCAATATCACTGAAGGATTTGTGCAGAAATTCTTAAATGCAAACCTAATTTGATGTGTAAGCTTTCACCTTAAATATAATTGTTGTTGTTGTTAAGCACTGTTGATTCAGTCTGTTCCAACTCACAGGGACCCTGTGTAGGGCTTTTGAGGCTTTAAATCTTTGCCAGAGCAGAAAGCCACATCTTTCTCCCTCAGAGTGGTTTTCGGGCTGCATCTGTGGACCTTGTGATTCACAGTCCAAGTGCTTATTGTATGGAGCTACCATGTTCCTTAAATATATATTTAAATTTTTTTTTTTTAAATAACCAACTGATTTCCTAATCCTTTTAGATCCTCCTCAGAATCCTTCACTGAGAACCCAAACCTTACAAAAGATGCTTCCCTTCTCCTCTTTTCCAGTGTCATGCTGTGGTTTTTCCAAAGGCCCACCCTTGCTACACCAACTCAATACATCTGATGTGTCCAGATTACAGGCTTGTTTCTGGTGGTTCTCACCCATACCAGAATTATCTATGGAAGTGCAATCCTGCAGGCTGCCTGTAATTCTGGACAGAAGTTCATTGTAGTAGGCTGGCAAGAGCTTCAATTCTCTATAGTTCTGAATGTTTCTTATCAGACAGTTAAGGTAGAAGGCAATCTGCCTGTACATATTTGATTATTCTGCATTTTATATACTGGTAAGATGTCTCAAAAAACTTGTAACTCTTAAAAGCCTTCATAAACATGTTGCTATTGAGTCATCTCTAACTCAAAGAGACCCCACATATGTCAGGTAGAGCTGTGATTCATAGGGTTTCCCATGGCTGAGTTTTTGGAAGTATATTGCCAGACCTTTTTTCTGAGGTACTTCTTGGTGGGAAGTTTTCATGGCCACTGCATATTTAGATTTTGTTTCAGGGATTAAAATTGTTGTTATTAAGTACCGTTGAGTCATTTCCAACTCATGATGACCCTGTATAGAGTTTCTGAGGAGGGACTGTTGGGTTTGAACTGCCTACTCTTTGGTTAGCAGTCCAGTGCTTATCCAACAATGCCACACCACGATTAAAATAAGATGTGAAATCTTTGTGAGATAAATTTATTGTCTCTGTAGTATATTTTGGAGCTGTAGTAAATCAGTGGTATCCACTCTACAGGCATGATGTTTGTCTGCTGTGAACCAAACAAATATGAGAAGTCTTCAAAAAGCTCATGGAAAAACTCCATTGTTTTTCCAGTTTCCCAGGAACTTTTTGAAGTCCCCTTGTATGACCTCTGTCTTTATGGGGTTTGCTAATCTTTAGCCTTCCTTGCCTGATGTAAGTTGATTTTAACTCTCTCAACATTGGTCTTTGTTGCAGACATTAGTGTCAGACAGATTTCTTTTGTTCAAAAACTATATTCTGGAGTCTAGATAAGCTGTTATGAAACTTTTATTATTGATAAAGACTAGAGGGATAATGGTACTGATTTTCCAGAGGTAGTAAACACCTAATTCCTGACACATTAGTTCCACTTTCTTGGATTTATAAATATCCATATTATTGTGGTGCTGTAGGGTAAGCACTGGACTATTAACTACAAGGTCAGTGGTTCGAACCCACCAGTTGCTCCTCAAAAACCATATACAATGCTGCTGTGAGTTGGAATTGACACCATGGCACTTAACAACAGTTGTTGTTGTTGTTAAGTGCTGTCGAGTCAGTTCCGACCCATAGTGACCCTGTATAGGGTTTCCAAGGAGACGCTGGTGAGCTTGAACCGCCAACCTTGCAGTTCAAACAGCTTTGCAGTCTGGCACATTAACCCTCAGCACCACACCAGGACTCCTTAACAACAATAGCACGCTACTAATTGTAAGATGAGTAACAGCTAGGATTGTCCATCTCCTTATGATCAAGATAAGGTTAGTTTGAACATCTACTCCATAGACTTTGGGATGTCTAATATTCTTCTCAGTATCTCTGAGAATTTTTCTGGGGATTATTATCCTATGCTCACCTCTTTGGAGTTTCTGCTTCTAAAATATTGTTGAGTTATGGACTGTCGTATTGTCCCTTGAAAGCTGTTTCTGTTTTAGAACCTGTCTTAGTTTGCTAGTATTGCTGTGACAAGGGTACCACAAGTAAGTGGCTTTAAAGAACTGGAATTTACTTTCTTACCTTTCACTGTTCAAATCAGGCTCTTGGCTGTGTTGATTGCTTCCTTGTGGGCAGCCTTGGACTTTTCTTGCTTCCTTGGCTTGTAGAGACTCCTTAAACATTGTCTCTCTCACCCAGTTTGTGCTGGTCTCTGAGTCCATTCTGTTCATTTTATAACTCAGAAGCGATTAGGGTTAGGACACATCTTATACAGTACGGCAAAGAAGCTCCCATTTTAAAACATGATTATATCCACAGGTATAGGGGTTAGGCTTCCAAAACATACTTTGGGGGACACACTTCAAAGCATAATAGACACTATCAACCCAGAGATAACATCTTTTCATTGTTGTCCACACAAATAGCCCACTCACATAAGGTTAAGTTGGTAAAATTTATCAGTGGTTTGTAGAGACACAGTAGGCTATGTGTGCCATATTGAAGTGTTAACAACTCAAAACGTAACACCAGGCTTCCCCTTTCTTCCCCACTCCCTATGGTTATATGCTGAGAACGTGCGTGCTCCAGCCTTGGCCATGCTTACTGACCTCTGTCTTCTCTCCCTCTTTGCTCTCTTCTCTGTGCTAGCCCTACCTCAAGATCCTGTTGATTTCTAATACAGAACAACTTAGTGTTTGGTTATGTTTCCTTGAATCTTGTAAGGCTTTTTCTCAAGGTCATCAGTAAAGATACTTTTTACCCCATTCTCCACATATATGTTGAAAAAAATCAAGGGTCTGTTTTGGGAATCTCCTGTCTTTGATCTTCCTTCCTCATCTGCTGACTGTGGCGCCAGTCACAAGTGAAGTGATAGAAGAAGAGAGAAGATCAGTTCACCAGGTTCTAAGTAATCCAGGTATAAGTGTGCTGGCTATAGTTCGGAGAAGTCCTACAACAAAACCTGTGGATTATACTCTGAAATAAGACCCCAATGAATATCTCCCAGAGGGTGATAACTTCTTTATTGGATGAGCAATCCCATTGCATCCTTTTGAACACATTGTCTCAGTTTAGGTTTTTATTTATGGAGATTTTGCATAAGCTTTGTTTTTTCTTAGTGGGACGGAGCATTGTAGGAGAACCATGGAGGAGAGAGGAGGAGAGTTTTGAAGACCTTGGAATTTTGCCTCTGTTTAAACAGTTTGTGTGAACTTGGGCAACATGCATTTCAGACTGATTACTCAGGCGATTGTTCCTAAGGTTTTGAAAATCATTATTAAAGCCTCACATTTCAGTTTAATAATTATGCATAATTGCTAATGAACCTATACTATGAGGTTTGCTACTTAAAGGCTTTTGGCTGGGAATGGGATTCTAGACATTAGTTTGAGTGTAATTATTAACCTCGCTGAAGGAAAGTATGGGGTTATGTGGTGCCACTCACTAAACTTTAGCTTGGGAATTCTGGGTTCAAAGGGACACCACTAAATAGTTAAGCTTAAGTACTTTTGTATTTAATTTCCAGATTAGGCTTCTCATGTTTACAAATTTACCGAAGAATCAAAGAAAATAAATGTATCCAATGATAATTGAAGACCACTCTTCTTGACTTTTAGAAAAGGATTTCTGCACCTTACTCCCACTTCCCTCATTCATATCAGTGTTAAGTAAGAAGCATTCTTTTCAGGACAGCCAGCTCCCGTCAGTGACCATGGTGATGAGAGGGTGTGTATGGCCTTGCCAAGGCGCTATCAAGATCAAGCTTTATGTTTCAGAGCAACTGTCTCTATTCCATTTTTCTTTCACATTTTCTTGTTTTGACTTTTAAAATTTATTTTGTTTTGTTAGTTGTGTGTGTGTGGAAATAAGAGTGTGAAAGGGAGAAATGATAGTATCTACCTATAAAATATCTGGCTAATGAAGATTAGTCCTAAATAATATTGCCATCAGCTTTAACTGAAAGGAAAAAGGAAGGATGGCTATTGTAGCGTGGTCATCAGCACGAATCAGGGCATTTATTTCAAATACCTTATAGTCTCTTTTTTCAGCATTTAGATATGATTCTTAGAGAGGAGATTGGATGTCTGTTGAATTGGCAGAAACGTAAATGAAAGTATATGTATTCATAGGAGTCCTGGTGTGGCTCTATAAGCTAATGCACCAGACTGCAAAGCCATTTGAACTGCAAGGTCAGCGGTTCAAATTCACCAGCGGCTCCTCAGAAATCCTATACAGGGTTGCTATGGGTCAGAACCGACTTGACAGCACTTCAAAGCAACAATATATTATTTATAGTAATGTTGTTGTTGTTATGTGCCCTGGAGTCAGTTCCGACTCATAGCGACCCTGTACAGGGTTTCCGAGGCCGTAAATCTCTACGGCAGCAGAACGCCTTATCTTTCTCCCATGGAACCACTGGTAGTTTCAAACTGCTGACCCTGAGGTTCGCAGCCCGATTCATAACCACTACGCTACCAGAGCTCCTTAGAGAGTGTTTCATTCTGTTGTTCATAGGGTCACTATGAGGTAGCACTGACTCATAGTGACCCTGTGAACAACAGAATGAAACACTACCTGATCCTGCACTAACCTCACAATTGTTACTACATTAGAGCCCATTGTTACTGACACTGTGCCAATCCATCTTACTGGGGGTCTTCCTCTTTTTCTCCATCCCTCCACTTTACCAAGCATGATGTCCTTCTCCATGGACTGGTCTCTCCTGATAATATATCAGAAGTATGAGAGACAAAGTCTGGCCTTCCTGGCTTCTAAGGAGAGTTCTGGCTCTACTTCTTCCAACACAAATTTGTTCATTCTTTTGGGAGCCCATTGTGCTATTAATATTCTTCTCCAAACCATCATGCAAATTAGATTCTTCTGCCGTCTTCCTAGGAGCTCTGGTAGCGTAGTAGTTATGAATTGGGCTGCTAATCTCGTGGTCAGCAGTTCGAAACTACCAGCTGTTCTTCAGGAGAAAGATGAGGCTTTCTGTTCCCATAAAGATTTACAGCCTCAGAAACCCTATGCAGGGTCGCTATGATTTGGAACCAACTCCACGGCACTTAACAACAACAACATAAACTGTCTTCCTGATGCATTGTCCAACTTTCACATGTATATGATGTTATTGAAAACATAACAAATTTGTTATATTAGTAACTAAATGTATACATTTAAAAATACCTCTCAATTCAATATCAAACTAGTTTATTATATATATATATGTTGTTGTTATGTGCCGTGGAGTCGGTTCCGACTCATAGAGACCCTGTACAGGGTTTCCGAGGTTGTAAATCTTTATGGGAGCAGAAAGCCTCATCTTTCTCCCATGGAACAGCTGGTAGTTTCGAACTGCTGAC
>NW_006408558.1:118524-120044 GCF_000296735.1 Chrysochloris asiatica
ATATAAAAAATATATGAAAACTCTATGGAGCATAATCTTACTCTGACACACACTCTGACACACATGGGGTTGTTTTTTTTTTAACATAAAAAAAAATGTACTAAACAAATGTATTCTTTTGACTTGTATATGTATATCCATTATGTGCCAGAAGGAACTCTGGTGGTGCTGTAGAATAAGCATGGGACTACTAACTTCAAGGTCAGCAGTTAAAACACACCAACCATTTTGAGGGAGAAAGACAAGATTTTTCTGCTCCCATTGTAAAGATAATACAGCTCCGGAAACACTGAACAGCATCTCTGAGTCTGAATCGACTCAATGGCAAGGGTTATGTGGCAGAGATGACATGAGATTGACTTACATTTCAAAATGCCTCCTAACCTGTGGTCTGGTGAGTCAGCGCTCTGAGTGCCTTCCTGGGAGGCCTGGAAGGACCACTGCTCAGATGTCACATTCCTTCTGAGAGGAAGCGTGAGGGAACACACTAGAGTGACTGGCAGCCATCCACGTTGGTACGTTCTGTCATGAGTTCTCAAGTTTCAGAGAGTTCTTCAGTATTCTAAGCATGTGGTACTGTGCTTTTCTGGCACTTTCAGTCAGGATTGAAAAATATTAATAATAAGAAGAAACACAATTTGAAACAACCCCATGAAAGTAAAAGGTTTAGAGAGTCATTTCTATTTTGGAGTATGGTTGTGTATCTAGAACTGAAGGTAGCATAGAACCTTGAACATATTCTGGAAAGCAACCATCCAAAGAGATGCTTGAAGTTTCTTCCACACATTACTTGTGTTGGCAAAGAATATTGAAAGTACCATGGACTGCCAGAAGAGCAAACAAATCTGTGTTGGAAGAAACACAGCTAGAATGCTCCTTAGGAGCAAGGATGGTCAGACGTTATCTCTTGCACTTTGTACATATTATTAGGAGGGACCAGTCCCTGGAGAAGGACATCATGCTCGGTAAAGTGGAGGGTCAGCAGAAAATAGGAAGACGTTTAATGAGAAGGCTTGACAATGAGATGGTTGCAATACTGGACTCAGACATAGGAAAGAGCGTGAGACTTGTCTAAGACCAGGCGGTGTTTTCTTCTCTGTGACTCGGAACTGACTTGACGGTACCTGACATCAACAACAACAACAATCTTTATGGGAGCGGATAACCAGGTATTTCTTCTTTGGAGCTTGACTTGACAACTTTTTGATTAGCAACCAATCGTTGTCAGTTTAAGCAGCTTAAATTAGATTTCTCTTTAATTCAGAACTGTGGGTGTATAGTCTTAAATACCTAATTTAAGGGGGAAGTAATTTTGGACTCTGGGAAACTGCTTCAAGATCCAAGTAGCACATATTATTTGCTGCTACCAACATGGTCCTGACTCGTGGTAACCCCATGCACAGTATCACCTGACCTTTGTGTTCCATAAGTTGTTTAAGTTTTTACTTTTCAACATTTTATTATGTTTTAGGTGAAATTTGCCATGTAAAACACATTTTTTTGTGTTTATTTTATACATT
>NW_006408558.1:121394-129978 GCF_000296735.1 Chrysochloris asiatica
GATGACACTTAACAATAAAAATGGCAATAGCAGTCTCTGTCAGTCCAGTCCTGGTGTGGCGCTGTGAGCTAATACACTGGACTGCAAAGTTGATTTGAACCACAAGGTTAGCGGTTCAAGCTCACCAGCTGCTCCTTGGAAACCCTATACAGGGTTGCACTATGGGTTGTAATCGACTCGATAGCACTTAACAATAACAACATTGTCAGTCTAGTAAGTCTGTTTTGTTGTTGTTGTTGGTTTTTTTTTAATGAATTTTAGTTTTCTTCTACATTTTAAACCAGAACTTTCTATTGTTTCCCTAGTCAGAATGGTCGGTGTTGGTAGCTGGACACCATCTCATTCTTCTGGTCTCAGGATGGAGGAGGCTGTGAGTTCATGTGGACCATTAGTCTTTGGACCAATTGTTTCCTTCACCCTCCTTTGCTCCAGATAAAAAGAGATCAATAGTTGTGTCTTAGATGGAACTTGCAAGCTTTGAAGACCCCAGATACTACTCACCAGACTAGGACCTAGAGATTTATCTAGACGGACTATGCTATGCCAATTGACCTAGATGTCCCCTGAGACTGTTGTCCTGAGTCTTCAAGCCCAGTAGCTCAGTTCCACAAGGTGTTTGATATATCTAAGAAGTTTCCAGTCTGTTATAACCTGCAATTACCTTGATTTCTTCCCCATATAGAACTTCTATAATTATAATTATATTTTTTATTCCCACTTTTTGTTTGGAAGTTGTTGTCAAGCACAGCTTGACATTTTCTGCAGTCTTTTTAAAAAAAAATTTTTAAAAACATTTTTTAAGCTTTATTTTGCTTTTGTGAAGTCTGTCTGGGTTGGTATTTGGGTGATGTTGTCATGTGTTTTTGTGTCTCTAGCCAAATAACTCCCTTTAGTATTTCTTATAAGACTTTTTGGTTTTTACAGATCCCCTTAGTTTCTGCGTGTCTGGGAATGTCTTAGTTTCATCATTTTTTTTTTTCTTTTAATTTTTCATTGTGAATTGAGTGAAGGTTTACAGAACAAATCATCAGTCCCATATTCAACAAATCGTACACTTTGTGTCGCTTTAATGCTTGCAATCCCTTTGAGGTAACATCAGTTAACAGTATTCACCTCTATTTACGTTAACTCTTGCACTCCTCTTGTGGCTTCCACTACCTTCATCTTTCCTGGACCAATCTCCCTCTTGTTACGTATTGCTTTCCTCATTACCTAAGTTATCATGTGATCTACTCAGTGAATAATTTTCCCTTCCCTCCCACCCCTGGTAACCATCATAGAAAGTTTCTTTTAGCAAAATACTTTTTCTAATTTTTTACAACAATATTTGTCCTTTGTGATTGACTAATTTCACTCAGCGTGATGTTCTCCAGGCTCAACCATGTTGTGTGGTGTTTCACAGATTTAACATTATTCTTTAAAGTTGTGTGGTGTTCCATTGTGTGTATGTACCAAAATGTGTTATCTATTCTGCTACTCTCTATCTCTTGACTGTTGAATTTAATCCATTTACCTTTAGTGTAATTATCGAAATTATGAACTGATTGCTGTCATTTTGCTGTGTGCTTATAAATTTCTGCACCGAGCTCATTGTGTTTGTGGGTTTTCTTTTCATTTTAGTTGTTGCTGTTGTTTTAATGTTTACTACATCTTTCTGATTTTCCTTTTTAAATATTTTGATATTTATTTTGGGGCTACCTGTAACAGCAAAACTAACAGTTTCATTCAAGTCAAAGTCCAAAGCAAGGACTTTTACTTGGATCCTGATGGACCATTCGTTTTGCTGAGGTCCCTGGCTCCAGATTATCTCCCTAAACAGCTAGTTGTCCTCTGAAGTGTAAGGCATGAGTGAAAGTATGAGTAATTATATTTACATCTAGCACCAGAATGGGAAAACAACTAAAAGGTCTATAGCTCTCAAGCTATGGGCCATAGACTTATTGTTACATACAAAATATAACCAGTTTCAGTGTACTTCAACATTAGAGGTATTTTTTCTTTTGAAAGGCAGGAGTATTTATTTGCATTTGGTTTGTTTCAGCATGAAGCAATGGAGGCTGTGTGCCCTAGTGTCTGGCTAGGTCAACAATGAAAATCCCCATTTCTCATTGTGAAAGACTCCTTTATATGCAGCCAACCAGATCCAACTCAGATGTTATCCCATGATTACATAGTTTGGATGTTTGGTTTGTTGAAAAAAGGATAAGCTCAGCCCACCTGTTTTCTGGGAGAAAAGCTTTAGGTGGGAGAGAGACTTGGTATATTTGCAATGTCTAATGTTTAACCTGGTGCATTTCTCTCTAGGAAATTTCTAATGGCAGCCTGATTTTTTTTTTTTCCTTCTAGCAGTAAGGATTTTTTGAGTTTGAAAGCTTTATGAACCTCCATAGCCATTTTTGCTGTTTGAAATGATACAATTTAGTGTAACTGCAAGCTATCAATTTACAGAAACTTTTTACAAAACAAGTGACCTAATATTAAGTTGCATTTTATAAATTATACACTTGCAGACTTCATATTCACAACCTGTGCTCCTAGAAGCAAGTACTGCCGATTGCTGTCAAGTCAACTCTGACTCATGGCAACCTTGTGTGTGTCAGAGAAGAGATCTGTACTCCCTAGGAGTACTGGTGTGGTGCTGCAGGATAGTGCACTGAACCGAAAGGCTGGTAGTTCAAAATCACCAGCTGCTCTTCAAAAACCCTATATACAGTTGCTATGAGTTAGAACCAACTTAACAGCACTTAACAACTACAACAAGTCTTTCAGAAGTCGATCACCAGGACTTTTTTCCAATGTACTTCTGGGTGGCCTTAAGGCTCCAACCTTTCAGTTACCTGCTGAGCTTGTTGAACATTTGCACTACCCAGAGATGCCTAGAATTGAGTAACTTAATTTTGTGTTGTTGTTGTTAAGTGCCGTCGAGTCGGTTCCGACCCATAGCGACCCTGTACAGGGTTTCCGAGAGTGTAAATCTTTACGGGAGTAGAAAGCCTCATCTTTCTCCCGAGGAGCGGCTGATAGTTTCGAACCGCTGACCTTAAGGTTCGCAGTCCAATTCGTAACCACTATGCTATTTTAGGGATCGCAAATTTTACGTTAGCATAGTGGTTACGAATTGGGCTGCGAACTGCAAGGTCAGCAGTTCGAAACTACCAGCTGTTCTACAGGAGAAAGATGAGGCTTTCTGCTTCCGTAAAGATTTACAGCTTCAGAAACCCTGTATAGGGTCACTATGAGTTGGAACCGACTCCACGACACATAACAGCAACAAAGTATGGAATTTTCCACAGTTGGTTTTTTAAAAGCTGTTTTGAAGAAAGGGATTTCAAATGTCATTTTTTTTTTTTACATACTTTTTTTTACTATAGCAAAAAGATTCTTTTAGTGTGATTTTTACAAATATGTAGCTTTTCATGAAAGCTCGGTTTGCTGATATTTAATTTAGTGAAATAGTGCATGAAAATTGGATTAAAGTACCTTTCCTTAGGCTGACCTTCATCTAATCAGATAGCAGCTGTTCCCTTGTGTCATTTCTTTTCAATTAGTTTATCAATAATGAATAGATTTCCACTCCCCACCTATCAGTCTATCTAAACATGTATACTTGGCTATGTATATTGTATGGTACCGGCAATATGATTTGTTTCCTGGTAATTTTTAGGTGTTTTACTTATTTACTTTTATTTATTCCAAAGCTCTATTCCCCTTCTCACTTGTTTATAGGTGGTGGTCGTAGTGGTTCTGTACTATGGAGTTGGTTCTGACTTGGGTTTCCAAGGCTGTAAATCTTTACAGAAGCAGACAGCCTCTGTGGAACGGCTGGTGGTTTTAAACTGCTGACCTTGAGACTAGCAGCCTGACTCATAACCACTATGGTACCAGAGCTCCTTTGCTTATAGGTAACTATAATCAGATTATAATTTAACATCTGTTTAGGAGTTCCCTTTGTTGTTTCTCTATTGACCACAATAGATTTTGTCAAGTTAGTAAAGTTAGTCAAGTTAAATTAGTTAATCAAATTAGTGGAGTGGTGTGCATCAAATTTGGTGTTAAGAGGACCTATCCAATATGGTGGTAAATGTATTCATTCATAGAAAGACAATCTTGGCTAGTTGGGTGAATATTTGAATCAGTGGCAATAGTATTTCAGTTTGTGTATCCCATATACCATATAATTTCCCTAGACAGCACTGTACAATCATAATAGTACTCTACAAGTGCTGCAGTTAAGAGGTCCTGAAGGATTGGTAAGAATGGCTTTGATTGCAGTATCTGGAGAAGAGGAGACTGGGAATGAATTGCTTTCTGCCCCTGCTATTATTTTAAGCCTCCTTTATGTAAGAGGAGGAGCCCTGGTGGCACAGTGGTTAAAACAGTTGGCTGCTAACCCAAAAGTTGGTAGTTGGAACTCACCAGCAGCTCTGTGGGAGAAAGATATGACAATTTACTTCCAGAAAGATTTATAGCTTTGGAAACCTCATGAGTAAGTTCTGCTTTGTCCTTTAGGGTTAGAATTGACTTGACAGCAACATTAAAAAAAAATAAATTCCTTACAAAATAGGTTTTGTTATTTTAGGAAGAGGAATTTGATGACTAAACTGTGGTCCTGCCGCGTTTCTGCCTAGAGGGACTGTGTGTTAATATAGTGTGTGTTCCTGCAGAGACACACATTTCCTACTGAGTGAACAGAATTCAACTGAAGATGATCACTCAGAATCTTTTTGTTCTTTAAAAGAAGTGTTTGGTGAGGCGAGGTCTTGATTTAATTATCATACTTTGATATGGTGATGCTAGGAAGAGAAAGGTATATAAGGAAGACTGAAATTTGGAACATGAACTCAGAAATGTGGTCTAGTGTTTTTTTTTTTTTTTTTTAAATCTTAATAGTCTTATTTAACAAGTCATCATTAGTGTTATTCTCAACTGACACTTAAAATAAAGCAAACAAAAACTTTTGGTAATATTCCCTATAGAACCCGATATTTATGTCCAATGTTTCCAATACAGGACTTGAAATGGCTTTGGCATGTCTGCTTTTAAAAAGTTCTCCCACAGGAAGCCAAAACTATTTTTACATGGAAATTTACTACAGAGTGCAAAGAGATTAGAGTAAATATATTGGCCAAAGAATTACTGAACAAGCTTTGCTTTTTTTTACCCCACCATGTTTACTGTTACAGGACCATTTGATTTCCTTAGGTATTCTGACAAGATGCTTTCAGTAACATCTACCAAGTTACCAGGCATGCAAAGAAACATTCAGGCTTGGGAGGAGAGAAGAGGGAAAGGAAATACACGCCCAAGCTGAACTGCATACTATCCAATTCAGCTTCCCAACATTTCAAGTTGTTTGATGTTTTTGAGCCTCACTTTCTTCATCTGAAATATGGAAATGCTAATGCTTTTCATGGGGTCTTGGTGTGATGCTAATGCCTTCTGTGGGGTCTTGGTGTGATGCTGTAGGAGAAGCAGTGGACTGTTAACTGAATGGTTGGCAGTTCAAACCCACCAGCTGCTTCTTGGAAGCCCTATACAGGGTCACTATGAGTTGGAGCACTTAACAATAATCTCTTCCTTAAGGATCTGTTGTGAGGATTACAAACACATAGATCTATATTAAGTTTCTAGCCCTGTGCCTGATACATAGTTGGAGCTCAGAAAACAGAGTTTATGACATACGACTGCTGCTGTTAAGGGCCAGGTGTGGTGAGTGGAATAAGAAGGAGTCATTTTTGCCTCATAGACATCATTTGCTCAAATGATCAGACTTTGACCCAAAGGAGAAAATGCAAATTAACTCCTTAATAAATACCAAAAATCTCTACACATGCTAGGCATTACTACTTATCCTTACTTATGATTATAGTGCCCAAAGAGTTAATGTTTGATACATGCCAGAGATCATTATAACATAAATAAAGGAAAAGGAGCTATTTCAGTAAATAAAAATGTCATTGTTAAGTGTTGATGAGTTGGTTCCTACTCATAGTAACTAACCCTGTATAGGAGTGACTGGTGGTTTTGAACCATTGATCCTGCAGTTAACAGTCCAGTGCTTATCCTATAGCATCACACCAAGACCCCAAGGAAGGCATTGGTTTAGGGTTCTTAATTGTGTTGTTGTTGTTAGGTGCCATCGAGTCTGAACTGACTCAGCAACCTTATGCACAGCAGAACGAAACACTGCCCGATCCTGGGCCAGTCTCACTACTGTTGCCACACTTGAGTCCATCGATGCTGCCACTTGACCAATCCATTTCGTTGGGGTTCTTCCTCTTTTTCTCTGACCCTCCACCTTGCCAAACATGATGTCCTTCTCCAGTGAGTGGTCCCTCTTGACAATATGTCCAAAGTAGGAGAGATGAAGTTTGGCCATCTTGGTCTCCAAGGAGCACTCTGGCTGTACTTCTTCCCAAACGGATCTATTGGTTCTTTTAGCAGCCCATGGCACTTTCAATATTCTCCTCCAACACCATAACTCAAAAGCATCAATTCTTCTATGGTCTTCGGTGGCTCAAATTATTGTTCTGGAGGGGTCTGAACCTTTGGTGGTCTTTTCTGAATAGGTTTTCTGTGATCTTCTATCAATTTAATTATTTTTAAAAATCATGAATTACATTATGCATATGAGTACAAACGAGAAAATATATTTCTAGTTTATAGACTAATAAAAAAACTTAAACCTGTGTCTAGACTATACTTAGTTCAATCTCACCAGCCACTCCTATACAGGGTTGCTATGAGTCAGAATTGACCTGGCGGCACTTAACAATAACAAATCTTCACCCAAGGACTCTGGTGAAACAGTGGCTAAGCGCTTGGCTGCAAACCTAAAGGCTGGTTGTTCAAACCAACCAGTCACTCTCTGGGAGGAAAAGGTGAATTTGCTCTTGTAAAGATGAAAGCCTTGGAAACCTTATGGGGCAGTTCTACCCTGTTCTACAAGGTTGCTATGGGTCAGAATAGACTGGAGAGAAGTGGGTTTATCCTTTACCGAACTTAAGAAATAGAACAGAACAAATACTGTTCAAGCCTCATGTGTTGCATCTTGGTCTGAACCCTTTCTTTATAAATATGTAATCCTAAACAGCTTAAGTGCTTGTGCTTTATATAAATCATATTTTAAATATCCATTTGCAAATACAGCTCATGTTGTTCGTAGCTGTAGCTCATTCATTCTTGTAGCACTATGTTCCATTTTGTGAAAGTAGCGCAGTTGTTTTTTTTTTGTTCACTTTCCAAGTGATGGGTATTCAGATTATTTCTCAAAAAACAAACAAAAATACCCCCCAAACCAAACCCAGTGTCATAAAGTTGATTCTGGTTCATAGTGACTCTTTATAGGGTTTATATAGATTATACCTAAACCCATTCCTTTTGAGTTGATTCTGACCCTGTACAGGGTTTCTGAAGCTGTAAATCTTTACAGGAGCAGAAACCCTCATCTTTCTCCCGAGGTGCTGCTGGTGGGTTTGAACTGCCAACCTTGTGGATTTCCACTGTCCTCAGCCCCAATAAGATTGGCCTCATGATAGAGTTCAAGTTTCTTTTGTTTGTTTTCTGAAGGTCTGTTGTTTCTAAATTTTCTTGGGCAGATTTCTGTATTGCTCCACATTCTCACTTACAGGCAATGGGATGTAATAATGACTCACATGAGCAAAGGAATCTACTGTGAGGATATTGAGTAGCTCTCAGATTTGGCAGATTTGGAAACCCACTCTCAGAAACAAAGGGGGCAGCAGGACAGCAGGTAGTCTTGTACCATAGAAGTAGTTCATAAAGATTCCATTGCCCTGGATACTGGATGCCACCTATATTCCCTGTGCCATTGCTGAGCTACAACAGCACTTACCTTCTCAAGCACCATCATCTCTGCCATCCCTAGAAATTAGGAGAGCAACTGTTAGCATGGTTACCATGGTTACTTTTATTAAATGCCATCGAATCAATTTCAACTCATAGCATAGCGATCCTATACAGGATTTCTAAGGAGCAGTTGGTGTGTTTGGATTGCCAATCTTGCAGTTAGTTAGCGGTCCATTACTTATCGACAGCTAAAATTTGTCCTCTGTGCCTCATTTAATTTTTTCTTTAAGTCCCAATTCAAATCCTGGTGTGTCTGTCTGATTGTCCAAACTTGGATTGTTGTTTTTGTTGTTAAGTGCTGTCGAGTTGGTTCCAACTCATAGTGACCCTGTATAGGGTTTCCAAGAAGTGGTTAGTGGGTTTGAACCACCAGCCTTGTAGTTAGCAGTTCAGTACTATTCAACAGCACCATATCAGGATTCCTCATGTTCTATAAATTATTATGGAGCAGTGAAAAGTGAGTAGTTGGCTATTTCAACTATTTATTTATTATTACCACTTTTGGATATATTAGTCTAGGATTCTTATATTTTATTTTTATAGAGAGAGTAACATACCTAATCAATATTTATAAAACAGTGGTTTAACCATGGCTGGTGACATTTGGTAACAGATTCCCTAAATTTAGGGAAGGGGTTAATCTAAGTGGATAGCTTAAAGAACAGCTAATGTCCAGCATACACCCTAATTTGTATGCTTCATTGCGGCTGTTGTT
>NW_006408558.1:132763-142532 GCF_000296735.1 Chrysochloris asiatica
CACCCAAGATGGCGGCTCCTGGAGCAGCCGAGTGTCCCAGACTAGAAAGCAATAGATTTCTTGCTTCTGCCACAAATTCCCCCAGCTGTGAGCCTTCCAATCTTCTAAATATTCCTTTATATGTGGTTCAGAGTTCTGGGCCCAGCTGCTGGACCTGCTTGGTCGGGTATTCTGTGTTGTTGTTGGCAGAACTTCTTTACTGCACTTCCACCAAATCCGCCATCTTGTTTGTTCTCCTCTATAGAATTTTTGACTGTATAGTTAGCAGTCCAGTGCTTATTCTACAGGACTTCCACTGATGTGATTGCTGTTATGTTCCATCAAGTCAGTTTTGATGCAGGTTTTTGAGGAACAACTGGTGGGTTTGAACCACTGACCTGGTGGGTAGCAGTTCAATGCTTATCCTATCGTGCCATACTAGGACTCCATTAGAATTCTAATGATGATTACAAGTGTTTCAGTGTTTATCTTTTGCTTCCAAAATTGTGATACAAATACAGTTAACTCTCATGCATTCCTGCTAACAGATAACAGAGTTAATATACTCAATTTAAGTTAATAAAACATCTAATTTATTTTAAATTGCTCATGAAATCTTTAGTTCAGAAGGTAAATTAGTGACAAAGTTAATTTATTTTCACATTTTGAAAAAAAATCATATAAAATCAGATAGGAATGTAAGAAAAGAAAAAAAAAAAAGAAGCCTAGAGAATTGTCTATCATCATTTGAAAAGTACAAGAATGTACACTCAGCTATTTTAGCTATTTTGCACCATGCTGTTTATCACTCTCTTAGGGTAAGTGAAAAAGTATGGCAACTAGGGTCCCAGTTCATACATGAACAGGTTTATTCCCACCAAAACATATTTAAACATGTTTCTGTGATCTGTGGATGGCTGCAGACAAGTTCTGTCAGTAATATACTCGTCCAAGTCTTACTAGGGACCTTAAAAAAAAAACAGAAGGACATTGTGTCATGAAACAAAATGATTTTGAGGTCAGGGCTAATATAAAACCCTTAATGAACTTTAAATGGATCTCTTCTCACATCATTGAAGCTTTGCATCAGGTTTATAAGGACACTGCTCCACATAAAAACAAAACAAAACAAAACAAAACAGTTTTTAAATAGACCAAGCATTTTAAGGAATGTTAGGAAGACCTTAGAGATGAGCCAAGGGAGGGAAGACCATCATCCTTGATAAATGAAGAAACTGTGGCTGACGTCCAGAAACTGGTGCAAGAAGACCTCAGACTTAGCAGTGATGCCTCCGAATTACCACTGAAGGTGGGATCTCACATGACTCGGCATTTTCAGTTTTAAGTGAACATCTTGGCCTGAGCAAGCTTTTGGCTTGATAAGTACTAAAAGTATTGCTACCTCAAATAACTGATCTTTCCATCAATCTTTTAAGCAACTAATAAAGATGATTTGTGGAATGACTCCTAACTGGTGACATCTTGGATTTACCAATATGGTCCAAAGAGCAAAGTCCACTCAAAATAGTGACTTCCAAGAGGATCTGTTGGGCCTGTTAAATTCAAGACAGAAGGGTCAGTTTAGATGGTTAAGGCAACTGTTTTCTGAGATCTCAAAGGGGTAATCTTGATAGAGTTTTTTGAAGGAAAAGGGTGACCATGGGGGCTTTATTAGGAAGAAATTTTAAGAAAATTGAAAACTGCATTGAAGAAAAAGGCAAGGAAAGTTGCATTAAGGATTTTTTTCCCCATCACAGTAATGCACCTGCTAGCTCTGGCAGCGTAGTGGCTATGAGTTGGGCTGTTAACCTCAAAGTCAGCAGTTTGAAACTACCAGTAGTTCCCTGGGAGAAAGATGAGGCTTTCTACCCATGTAAAGATTTACAGTCTCAGAAACCCTTTGCAGGGTCACTGTGAGTCACAACTGACTCCATGGCACGCCACCACCATCTTCACCATTCTTCGAGGGTAACAAGGGCTGTCTTATAAGAATTTCAGTGGGTAATCATACCCCATCCACCCTATAGTCCCGATCTTACCTCTTCAGCCTTCTTTTTATTCCCCAAACTCAAAGAACATTCAAAACACTGTTTGAGTTCTGCTGTGGCGCTGTGAGTTAATGCGCCAGACTGCAAAGCCATTTGAACTACAAGCTCCGTGGTTCAAGCTCACCAGTCACTCCTTGGAAACCCTATGCAGAGTCTCTGTGGGTCGGAACCGACTCGACGACACTTAACAACAACAAGGATGCCAAAACTGCTGTTTTTGTTTCTTAAACTCTGTATTATGAATTGGGTGAAGGTTTACAGAGCAAATCAATCTTCTCTTCAGCAATTCATATTTTGTTTCATGTCACTGAATGCCATTCCTCCTCATGGAACATTACTTATCCAATTTTCTTCCTGTATTTCCTGTTTTCATTCCTCTTTTCCTACCTCTTCCTGCCTTCTGAAACTTGTCCTTGAACAAATGGTGCTGCTTTGATCTCAAAGTGTTGATTATTCTAAGGTGTGCACACCTCTCTAGTGTTATTGTTCCCCTGTTTTTAATTTGGCTGAAAGTTGAGCCGAGTTCATTTTCAGACCTGACAAAACTGTTGTTGTACATTGAAGAGTGCAGGGTTCATTGGAAAAAAGGCTAAGGACATGGAAGCATTGCCTTAAGAAGTTTATAGACCCAGAGAGAGGACATGCAGAGAAACAAAACCTTCACAGTTTGAAATTTGTGTTTAATAAAAGCTTCTATAATTTTATAGAAATTCTTCTAGATTTAATACTCATAGCTATAATTTCATTTTAAAAAAGTTGGAACTCCATAAATAGATCATTTGACCCAAACCATTTTTTCAATTAAAAGGATGACAGTTTTTAATTTACTTTTTCACTGATACAAAACCCTAAAGCGTATGCCATAATTATACAAGAGAAAGCAGTTGGTTTTTCAGATTAAAAAAAAAAAAAAATGCACCTAAGCAGAGTGGTTATTGTTGTTGTTGTTAAGTGCTGTCAAGTTGGTTCCAACTCATAGTGACCCTGTAAAGGGTTTCTGAGGAGTGGTTGGTGACTTTGAATCACTGACCTTGTGGTTCAACCCAACCTTGAGGTTGAGTACTTATCCTGTGGCACCACACCAGGACTCTGGAGTTAGTTGTTGTGATGTGCTGTGGAGTCGGTTCTGACTCATAGCGACCCTGTACAGGGTTTCCAAGGCTATAAATCTTTACGGGAGCAGAAAGCCTCATCTTTCTCCTATGGAACAGCTGGAGTTAGTAGGCACTTAATATATATTTGCAGTAAATTGCCTTGATTATATCAGTAATGTATTAATTTTTTCAAATAAAAACCTAATAATAATATGTTGCTGTTGCTAAGTGCCTTTGAGTCGATTCTGACTTGTAGTTACCTTGTGCAGGGTTTCCAAGGACTGGCTGGTGAGTTTGAACCACGAAACTTGCAGTTCAAACTGACCTTGTGGTCCAGTACATTATCCCACAGCACCACACCAGCATAGTCTAAATTAGATGCATAGATTATAGAAGTATCAATCAACAGTCAGAGGGCTTTTAGAACTCTTAAAGTATTCATCATTGTCCTCACCATCATTGTTGTTGTTGTTAGGTGTTGTCGAGTTGACACAACAGAACGAAACACTGCCCGGTCCTATGCCAACCTCACAATCATTGCCACTCTTGAGCCCATTGCTATTGCCACTGTGCCAATCCATGTCATGGAGGGTCTTCCTCTTTTTCTCTGACCCTCCGCTTTACCAAGCATGATGTCCTTTTCTAGGGACTGGTGCCTCCTGATGACATGTCTGAAGTATGCAAAACGAAATCTGGCCATCCTGATATCTAAGAGAACATTCTTGTTGTACTTCTTCTGCTATAGATTTGTTTGTTATTTCATAGTCAAGTGAGAGTGTGGATTGATAGTCAATTTGTTTTTTTAATCATTAATGTGCTCACAAAACTGTTTTTGCTGCATATTATTTAAATCCCTATGGCATCTCCTTTGATCATCATTCTAACTTCTAGGCCTTACTCTCCTTAATATTTTCTACTTTCCCCCAGTCTTTTATCTGTTTTATGGCTAGGAAACCAGGGGCTACAGAGCCCTGAAAGTGTAGCTTGTATGTCTAACTGCAGACATATGGCTCATTCATTTACAAGTATTCATTCACTGTAATGGCAGATGCTATACAAGGTGCTGTGGAAGGGAAAAACAAAATAGCACATCTGCCCTCAGGAAGGGGGAAGACTGCTGTGAAAACAATTTAGATATTATAGGATGATTTCGATACTAGAACATCATTAGCCTGCCTGGGAAAATGGTAAACCAAATTTGCACTGAGACCAAAAGCATTAGTAAAAGTTTCTAGTAGATAGTAGTGGGGGTGGGGGTTAGTCTTGCTAAAGGTGGGGTGCGGACTACTGCAGTTTTGGGGAGACATGATGGGGGCATCTGTGGGATAGAGACAATTGACAGGACTTGGTAATTTATTAGATATTTTGACTCTGTTGGGATCACTGTGGTAGGTTGCATAATGGCTCCCCAAATATGTTCACTGGGGCCTAGTGTGGTGCTATAGGATAAGCCTTGAACTACTTACTAACTGTATGGTCAGTGGTCCAAACCCACCAACTGCTTCTCAGAAGCCCCATTGCTATAAGTTGGAACCAACTCAACGACACTTAACAAGAACAACAAAGATGTGCACCAATACCCTGAACTTGTGAATGTGTTACCTTCAATGGCAAAGGGGATTCCTGGATTATCTAGGAGGGTTCATTTTAATTACATGGGCTTTTAAATCCAGAGAACTTCTCCCTGATAAGATCAGAGTCACAGAAAGGGATGCGCTCTGGAAATAGCATCAGAAAGATGCTGCATTGCTGCTTTGAAGGTGGAAGGAGCCTGTGTGGATATCGTCTCGAAATTAGACAAGGTAAGAAGCTAACCAACTCCTATGTTTAGAGGCTCCAGAAAGGAACTCAGCTTTGCCACCATTTTGATTTTAGCCCAGAGAGACCCGTTTTAGACTTCTGGCTTTCAGAAATGTAAAATAATCAATATGTATCATTTAAGGTACTAGAAAGGAGCTCTGGTAGCAAAGTGGTTACGAATCGGGCTGCTAACCTCAGGTTCAGCAGTATGAAACTACCAGCTGTTCCATGGGAGAAAGATGAGGTTTTCAGCTCCTGTAAAGATTACAGCCTCGGAAACCCTGTACAGGGTCACTATGAGTCGGAACCGACTCCACGGCACATAACCACCACCATCAAGGTAGTAGATGTGTGGTGATTTGTTACAGCAGCCATAGGAAAACTGACGCAATCCTAGCCAACCTAACACAATATGATCATCATATGCTATGTTGGAGCTAGTATAATTACAATAAAACAAGGGCTTTGATAAACTACATGGCACTGTATTCATGTACATCTTTGATATAATCTTGGATATGAATTTAGAGACTCTAGCCCTCATCTCATATACAGAAGGAAATCCAGTGGCACCACTGGATTTTTCCAGTCATTTTTGGATCCCATTTTTGCTGCTTTTGGATTTTCTCCTTTTACTCTGAATCCCACTTTCTGTGTCTGTTTATTACTTTTCCACACTCTTCTAGCCCACCATTGTTGTTGTCGAGTCAGTTCTGATTGACTGTACAGGGTTTCTGAGGTGCAGCTGGTGAGCTTGAACCACTGGTCTTGCAGTTCAAACTGACTTCGCAGTCCAATCCGTTAACCCACAGCACCACACCAGGACTCCATGTTGTTGTTGTTGTTAAGTGCCGTCGAGTCGGTTCCGACCCATAGACACCTCTAATTCTTCCTTATCCCTAGATCCCTCCATCATTGAAGAAGTGAGAAAAGGTCAGTCTACAGTGTAGAGTTCTTGAAATGGTGCAGGGAAACTGTGTCCAAAGTATTAAGTGATGGGTTTAGATTGAGGGGTGGGAGTTTTGTTGTTGTTAAGCGCCATCAAGTGCTTTGTTGTCAATCACAACTGAATTGTATCATCCTGTCAGCATCTTTCCCCCACCTTCTCTTAGTCAGTCCCATCAGCAAAGCCATTTGGTGTGCCTTATAAAGAGGATGGCTAGAAGAGACATCATTGCACTGCACCTTTCTTTCCCAGTTCATCTATTACTAAAAATAATTGACCGTACACACTGTTTACATTTTCTCACCCTCTACTTACTTTTAATTCTACATATTCTGTTTCTGTTCACATCAATTTTCCCAAAAGAATTTCTATTAAAGTTATTCTACATAATCCAAAATCCTGTACCACCCACCAGTCCTTATCTTACTTGTCCTTCCTGTAGGATTTGGCATTGCTCTTCATTTCTTTCTTTTTTAACACTCTCTTTGACTTCTCTAGTACTCCACTTTCCTGATTTTTTCCCTATCTCTCTGCAGTCTCTTAAAAACAATTTTTTTTCCCCTCAAGTTTGCTTTCCTTTACTTATGTATTAAATGATGGAGTTTCTCAAGTTTTCAACAATGGCTCTTTCCTTTTATTCTTTCTCTACAGAATTCATTCACACTATTCCACTAATGTAGATGACTTTCAAATTTCTATTTTTAGTCCAGACTTAAATATCAAATCATTGATTGCCATCCTTTCTTAGATATCTCAAAGACACTTTGAATTCAACATGTTTAAAATTTTGTTTCGAATTTGTTTCTTTTTCAGACTTGACCTATTCCCCATGTTCCTCCTCATCTCATCTTTCCTCTTCTCTGAGAGTGGCAAGGTTCTGGAAAAACACAGGGGCCATAAATATTACTGTGGTCAGTTTCAGAAATGCAGTTGGCTACAATGAGAATGTATATCAATTGCAGATTTAAAATTTTCATATTTTCAGATATAAATATATGTAATCATTAATTAAAACCCCTCCTTTCCATTCCTCTATTTTTCAGGATCTTGAAACAAAGAACTGATTTTTCACCTATTTGTTCCAGAATTAAGTACACTTACTTTACAGTTCACAATAGGTTTATTTCAATCAATCAACAATTTCTCACTCTTGGTTTTCCTGGTTGCTGAGGAAGCCCCAGTCTCATAGAACACTGCCAGTATAGAATGTGAAGAAGTCATATAATTTGATCTCCTGGGATATAACTTGTCTCCAGGACTGAATAGAAATATATTATCGGCATGTAGTATTATATCTGATAGATCTGAACATATCCTGCCATATTTACATGCAGATAATCTAAAAAAAGATGACTTTAAATCATGATGACAGGAAATACTCGAGCATTTAAATATTTCTAATTCTACCTTAATGCATACAAGTAGATGTAATTAGATCTAAGAAATAGAAAAAATCCAGTTGCCACTGAGTCATTTCTCTGGCAATATTAACAAATATTAAACTAAGACCTAGACTGCTTTATTAGTGTTATGCATAAGCAAGGCTTGATACCTATTATAGATATGAGTGAAGGAAGAGCTATGGGAATTACACTTCACTACAGGGATTTTTCTGCATGTATTCTAATTACACAGGAAAGATTTTATAGAACAGATGAGATTTCTATAGCTGTTTAAGTAAAGTAAGGGTGATTTCTGGAAGAGCTGGGGCCAGAAGAAAGCAAGCTAATAAGTACCAATACTCATTTAATCATATTGTCGTAAAAAAAACAAGTACAGGGCACCAAATAGTTACCTTCCTTTTATTTCAGTCTTTCTTTTCTCTCCAAATATATTTTTACAGTAAAGAAAATGTCTCAGTGTCTTTCATGAAATTATATTTTAATGTCAAACGCATCTTAAGCTTTAATGACTCTAACTGTGCCTTAATAGTCTAGGTAAGGGTTTACTATAGAGTTGGAAGGTATTGAATTACTTCTCAAAGGTTAGTGATATGAACCCACCATTTGCTTCATGGGAGAAAAACTTGGCAATGTGCTTCTGTAAAAATCACAGCCAAGAAAATCCTATGGAACAATTGTACTCTGTCATACATGAGGCCACCGTGAGTAGGGATCAACAACACCTAATAATACCAGTCTTCTCTTATTCAGGCTGAATAATGCCCATTTTAGAAATCACTCTTCATTCATCCCATTTCCCCTATCCTCAGTTGCTGCGGCTCCTACTATTTCCTTTTCCATTCCCTCTACCCTCTACCCTTCTTGAGTGGTGGAACTCTATTTGCTCACAATAATCTAGAAAGACATGGATGGGTCTGAATCCAGGGGATAGCCTACCGTTCACATTACTAAAGCAAATTTACAAAGTGAAAAATTTTAAGTGTTCTTTGAGGTGGTCAGTTTTAAGGCCAAGTTTTCAGATAAACACTTTTGGAAGCCAAATTCCTCCTCCTTTGAAACTGGACAGAATGGCTTTTAGTGCAAGGTTGCCCAACCAATACTGTTTGTACAGTGTGACCCTTTGCTTTGATTTATTATTTTACTCCCCATGGGTGTGAAGATTGCGATTAATCTTTGGATGCATATGGCAGGTTTTAATACCTTTGGAACAGCATGTCTAGAAGTCACATTCAGCCCAGGGTTGTTTGGTAGTTGGTAACCTGGAAACCTAATTGCAACAACAAGCCATCCAAACACAGTTATTCTTCTGAGTGCTCATAATGAAAGTAATACCAGGAGGGATCAGCCAGGAATTGACTAGACAGCTCTTGCAAACAAAACCACGTTCTAGTTTGTAGTTATTGCTAATTGGGCTACTGTACTTCTGAAGCATGGTTAGTGGAATTTTTAAATTTTATTTTAAAAATAATTGCATAGTCCTTGATAATGAGTTCAATGGAAAATTCAGTTGAGACTGCAATACTGGAAGAAGCGTCCTTCTTTTTCAATTTAAAGGATAAAGTAGCTTTGATTTCCCCTTCTCATCCAATGAAGTAGGAAGAGTCTTGCTTAAGTAAAAAATACCCTTTTGTTTTGAGTATGCCACATTGTGTACGCACCATAAATAACTGGAAAAGAAAAGCAGCATGGAAATTTGAACACACACAAAAACCTACTTTCCTGTATTTTAAAAAAATGTATGTCTTCATTCTGTTGTTATAAAAGCACGTGCTGGTAGAATAAAAAACCATGCAGAGAAGACTCAGTGTTTCATATGGGACTGATTTATAGTCATCTCGTGGTTTTCTTCTATTATTTATACTGAATATAATTGCAGCATAAAGTGAACTAGACCTCTTGTTACAAAATGTTGATCATGGAAATAGTCTGTTTTCAATTTTGGGATGGTAAAGGGACTCTCTTTCCAATGCCCCACTCTAAATTGTTGGAACATTGGTTGTTGTTAGGTGCCATTGAGTCGGTTCCAATTCATAGTGGTGTTATGTGCAATAGAGCAAAACACTGCCTGGCCCTTTGTCAACTTCATAATTATTGCTACAGTTGGGCCCATTACTGCTGCCACTGTGCCGGTCCATCTCGTTAGGGGTCTCCCTCTTTTTCACTGACCCTCCATTGCTCCAAACATGATGTCCTACTCCAGGGACTGGTCCCTCCTGATAATATGTCTGAAGTATGAGAGATGCATTCTGGCCATCTTGGCTTCTAAGGAGCTTTCTGGTTGTACTTTTTCCAACAAAGATTTGTTTGTTCTCTGACAGTCCAGGGTTACATTTACTATTCTTCACCAACACTATAACTCAAATGCATTAATTCTTTGGTGGTCTTCCGTATTCGTTGTTCATCTTTCACATGCATATGAAACAATTGAAAGTACCATGGTTTGGGTCAGATGCATCTTAGTCCTCAAACTGATATCTGATATCTTTGCTTTTGAACACT
>NW_006408558.1:142632-143260 GCF_000296735.1 Chrysochloris asiatica
ATGATAGCTATTCAGTGGGGACTCTTTCTTTCCCCCCACCCTCTTAAACTAAGCTCCCACTTGAAACCTTGTAAGCTAGTCACTTCGTGCCTTTATTGCCCCCTCTTTAGATAGCCAATGTCTAGTTGCCCATCCCTATCTGCCCTGTGGATACAGAGTGGATAGCATTGAAACTTGATTTGAAGACTCTTTCCCTCTCTGTTGGTATTCAGAGTAACTACTTCTCTGAGTATAGGTCAGGTTCATCATGAAGATGTATCTCTGTCACTGTAGCAGTTCCAGTCTGCTTGTCCTTTCTAGTGGGAATGTCTCACCTCACAAGGTTGTGGATGGGACTCAGGATTCCACCTAAGATCCTATGCTCTGTAAAGGCTTTGCATGAGGCCTATTTCACTGGGCAATTTGTAGAACCCCTTTTAGGTATTCCAATCAGTTATTGGCTGAAGGCGGCCTTACAAGTTTTCGCTAATCATGTTTCTATCCCACTCAAGTGTCTATTTTACAATAGTAGGCAAGGGAAACTAATATTTATAAGGCAGTCAAGGATTTTAGTATTATTTTCCCTCTTCAAGCTATACTTAGATCCCTGTATCCCAGAGCCCTGTTGTTCCAAGGTTGAGTATGCATC
>NW_006408558.1:146616-148353 GCF_000296735.1 Chrysochloris asiatica
GACCTTTAGGTTCAAACTGACTTTATGGTCCAGTACATTATCCCACAGTGCCATACCAGGTTGTTAATGAGTCTTCTTCCAACCCTGATGCCATGTTCTTGGAACATTAGAAAGCTAACATTAACTTGCTACCTAAATTCTCTGCTTCTGTCATATCGTCAGTTTCAAGTTACCACCATTTTTTCCTTACCTTACCTTTATAATTCTGAAAATGCTAGCATGAGAATGAGGAATCCAAATAAAGCAGGTTTCTCCCCCTACTCCACCATTAACAGTTCAACAAATCTAAGTAGGAAAGAGATACATTACTTGATTTTTTTTTTTTAAATGAAGCTTTATACTCAGGAAAACCAAGCAAACTAAATTGATAAAAGCTTCCCAAGAAGCCTGTACGTTATGCAAGGTAATAAGGATCAACATTCTCCTTCAGTTGTGTTATTATTTTGTAGCTATCTTCCTGTTTATGACACGCATACCTACATTTGAGTATCTAAGCTTAGTTAGCCTTAATCTATACACTTCTCATCAATAGGGAACAACCTTGTGTTATCATTTGAAGGCTTCAGTTTTGTAGTACTTGCATGTTTGCATCATTGAGAGAGGGCATACATAGTGAAAAGAACGTGGGTTTTATAATTGAATAATCCTGAATCTGGGAACCTAAGTACAGTTTCCTTGTTGGTAAAACGAGGGGAGGGTAATATTTGGAACTATAGCAATGAAGAAATATGGAGTGAGTGTCTACTATGTATTGGATGAAAAATAAGCAACATGTAACCCTGCTTTCCAGCAAGGATAAAATATGTGCATACACATAACAGTAGAAAATGTGATAAGCACCCCCACAATGCTGGTGGGAATACCAAGGAAAATGAAGTTAATATAGCATAAGGGGACTGGAAAAAGGACACTTTAGAAAGGTCCTGGGTCTTGAAAAATCAACAATTCTACTGACATAATAGGATGAGGGTAAAATGATCATGAGAAGGACATGGAGGTATAAAATCTCATAGTGATTATTAATTTGGTCAACATACCTCTAAATTGTGATAGACAGTGGACCTCAAACTCTGTCAGATTTAGGCTTTAACTATAGCAAGTACCCAAAATGTGATTCTCAACTTTGGGACATTCAGACTATTTGAGTTCATTCCTCTCTGTCCAAAGATATTGCTATGCAAGTTATGGCTTCAATGATCTGAATTAGTAGGTATTGCATATTCTGATGTTTAAAGGACAGCCAGCTTTAGATCCCTTGTAGTGTATTTTACAGGAATCTAAACTCTCTATTACCTGGAGATCTAATGACTGTAAAGGTAAATCTACACAGGGGAATCCACTCTAAAATCCTCAGTTGTTGGCATCTCAGTGCCAATAGGCAAGGGATTCAGAATCATTCTGTGGACTAAGCAGAAGAGTTTGCCAAGTTTCTGTATATAAAGGGAGATGCATGTCCTTGGGAAAAGAATTCCTTTTTGGTTCTTGAACAGATAACATTAAAAAAATTATTTTTAAAATTTATTTAAGGTTTTTATTTTGGATTGAGTAAAAGTTTATAGGGCAGATCATCAGTTTTACATTAAACAAATAATATACCTTGCTTCATTATAATGATTAGAATTCCCTCCATGTACTATCAGTTAACAGTATTTATCACTTTAGCTTTTTTTTTAAACACTCAGGTATATATAATAATTTACTCCACCAAAGGGCACATTCTGCAAGTCTGCCTCCTGG
>NW_006408558.1:154888-162921 GCF_000296735.1 Chrysochloris asiatica
ATGGAATAAAAATTGAAATCTTTCAAGAAAGTGAGGCAGCACAGGAGGCACTCACTCATCTCTGCCAAGAAATTTGGAAGACAACTATCTGGCCAACTCATTGGAAGAGATCCATATTATAAATAGAATTAATAATAGAATTTTTCCATGAACTTTTTGAAATTGTTTATATATGTATGTATATAAATGACCCCGTATAGAGTTTCCAAGGAGCAGCTGGTGAGCTTGAACCACTGACTTGGCAATTCAAACTGACCTTGCAGTCCTACACTCACTCTACAGCGCCACACCAAGATGCCTCAAGGACCATTTGTACACATAAAAATAAATTTAGTGAATTGTCTTTCATATATTTTCCTGATTTTTTTCTATCTAGTTTTTGGCCCATTGACCCTAAATTTTTAAAAGTTTTTTTTTTTTTTTTATGGCCTCCTGTTGTGGTCACTATAGGATCAACACTGAACTGTGAAACACTGAACTGTGAACCCCAAGGTCAGTAGTTCAAACCTACCAGCTGCTCCTCAGGAACCCTATCCAGGGTTGCTATAAAAAGGAACTGAATGAATGGCACTTAAACAACATATACTAGGGACATAAAGGCTTTGTCTGTAAGCTGTGTTGCAATTAAGTTTTCCCCGATTGTTGTCTTTTATTATTATTATTATTATTGTGACTTCAGTGAAAGTTTCCAGGACAGATTATCAGTTTTACATTCAATAAATCATATTTTGTTTCATTACAATGATTACAATTCACTCCATGTACCATTGATGAACAGTATGTATCTCTATTCCTTTTTTTGTTGTTGTACACATGTTGTTGTTGTCATGTGCCGTGGAGTCGGTTCCGACTCATAGCGACCCTGTACAGGGTTTCTGAGGCTGTAAATCTTGATGGGAGCAAAAAGCCTCATCTTTCTCCCGCAGAACAGCTGGTAATTTCACACTGCTGACCTTGTGGTTCACAGCTTGATTCATACAAAAGAAAAAATAAAGCCCTTTTTGTTTCTTATGTTGGTTTTTGCCATGAAGTTTATTTTATCAGAGATTAAAATTGCCACTCCTGCTTGTTTTAAGTTTTTATCGTGAATTGAGTAATAGTTTACATGGGAGAATATCAGCTTTGCATTCACTGTATCAGATTTCATTTCATTGCAATGGTTACAGTTCCCTCCATGCATCATCATTCAACAGCATTTGCTTCAATTCCCTCTGTTTTTGTTTTTTGTTTTTAGATGTACACCGAAGCACTCAGGTGTATATAACCATTCAAACAACCAAAGGGTATACCCCACACAGCCTCTCTCCCTCTCTGAGTCCAGAGTCCCCAGCCACTCCATTTCTCCAAGTCATTGTCTCTGCCTCCATCTCTGGCATCACTGCTTCTCTGGATAGGGTCCCGCACTCTGCTCTTCTCCTTGATGGTCCCAGGGTCCTCTGCTCCTGGACTGAAAAAACAAACACTCCCATTCTTTTGTTACAAAACATCTACCTTTACCTTTCCAACACTCCCAAACAGTCCTGATACCAATTATTCAATATGGAACCACAAGAGTATTATCCCTATCTCCTTTCACCAGCCCCATCCAGACAGGTTGAAAAACTCAGTGGAGAGTCTATCCTCCCCCACACCCTCTGGAACTAGGCTCTCTCTTGAAAGTTTGTAAGCCAGTCACTTCTTGCCTTTGTAGGCCCCCCGCCCCCGCATTTTGGGTAGCCAATGTCCAAGTTTGTCCATCCCTGTCAACCCTGTGTAATGAAGGGGTGGGAATGATCCTCACTATAAAGATTTGTTCCCTCGTTTGAGCTACTATATTCATAAGTATAGGTCAAGTTCATCAAATTGTAGTTTCCTTTTATTTCTTCTTCTAGGTAAGTTCTGATCATCCAGTCATGGAAGCCAGATCAAATGGGTACCATTTGCAAGTATGGGTATTCTTTTGCATCTCCCCTCACTTCATACCAGCTGGACACTTCACTTTCCACTCTAGTCCTCTGTGGCCATGGCACTGTCCCTGGGCCCAGGAGTCTCATCACATTGCTGGCAAACCAGGTCTCAACCCAGATTGACAGGAGTCTATTGAATGTGGTTGGACTTAGCTCACAACTTCATTGCTATTTCCCCCTACTTCCCCTTATTGGTTGACCAATGTGATCACCAGCAAGACCACATGCCTGCTCTTGTATTCCTCTTGAGTCTTAGTCTTGGAAGGGGGTTTGCCCTGAGGAGACCCAACCGTTTGCCTTGATGGCTCCCCAGAGAACAACTTGCTTATTCTTATAGTAGTCAGTCAGACTGCCATGATTGTTTTGTTTTTTCCTGCTGGTGTCTCTTTCAAAAAGTGTGTTTTGTTCTTCTAGCCACTCCAGGCTGGTCTACTTGTCCTTTCAAATGGGAATTTCCCACCTCAGAAGATTCTGGATGGGGATCAGGATTCCACCTATAGTCTTATGCAATGTAAATGCTCTGCAGGAAGTCTCCTTCACTGGGCAAGTTGTAGCCCCATTTTAGGTATTCCAACCAGTTACAGGCTGAAGACAGACTTACAAGCTTTCTATGGTGGTGTTCCTGGCTATTCCTTTCTCTTCCCCTCATGTGTCTATTTTACAATAGTGGGAAAGGGAAACCAAGATTCAAAAGACAGCCAAGTATCTCAACATTACTTCCCCTCCTCCAACCATTCAAACCATGCCTCAATCCCCACAGCCCTGATGTTCCAAGGTTAAGCATACATCACCATTCACCTCTGTCCCATTTAGTACATGAAAACCTGCCTAACTGTTCTCCCATCTGCCTTGTTCTTCCATTCCCCTCCCCCCTCTTGTGTATTGCTCCCTTCCCCCCAGCACCCAAACTATCCTGTGTCTATTCCTTACCCTGTGCTCTACCTTCCCCTCCCTCCCCTTGCCCCAGCACTTAACACCCTGGTAACCAACAAAGATTTTTTTTCCCCCTTTTAGTGTGGGTACATTTTCTTAAGCTTTTACAATAATGGTCCTATACAGTATTTCTCCTTTTGTGACTGACAAATTTCACTCAGCATAATGTCCTCAAGGTTCATCCATGTTATGCGGTGGCTTGCAGCTTCCTTGTTATTCTTTAAAATAGCGTAATATTCCATTGTGAATCTGTACCAAAATTTGTTTATTCATTTTTCCTTTGATGGCACTTAAGCTGTCATACTTGTTTTTGATTGCGATTATCTTGGTATATATTTTTCCATCCTTTAATTTTTAGTGTACTTTTTTCTTTGTATGTAAGGTGTGTCTCTTGTGGACAGCATATTGGAGGATCCTGTTTTCTTATCTATTCTGCTACTCTCTGTCTCATGACTGGTACATTCAGTTAATTATTGAGAGGAGGTATGACTTCATTGCTGTCACTATATTGTTTATTTTTTGTGGTGCTGCTGCTTTCTTTGTTCTGCATGCTTTCCGGTGGTGATTTAATTGTATTTTTGTGTGCTTTTTCTTGTCAGTTTCTTCATAGTTTTAATGTTTCCAAATTTTTCTTGGGTTTTCCTTTTCTTGATTTGATGTGGAGATATATTGTTTCTTTGAGGTTACCCTGTGCTTTATTAATTTCTTCCTCATTTTAAAACAGTGTGTTTTACCCTGAAATCTGCATGACTTCCTCACCACCTGGATTTCTGTTACTATGCTTTTCCCTTTTTTTGCTTTGTCCTGCTCATAGCCTGACACCCCAAACTCCTAATTTCATTCTTGTAGTTTTGTTCTGCTCTGGACTCTTCCATATCTGGACTGAGTTCTAGGTTATGATGCTATGTATGCCAATCTCTGGTTGTTTGATTTTGTTGGTTTTAGTCCAAAGAACTCCGTTTAGTATATTTTTGAATGATTGGCTAGGCTTTTACAAAATCCCTTAATTTCTTTTTATCCTAAAAAGTTCCGATTTCGCCATCATATTTGATTGACTGCTTTGCTACTTATATGATTCTTGGTTGGCAGTTTTTTTCTTTCAGAGTTTTGTATATGTCTCCCATTGCCTTCTTGCCTGAATGGTTTTTCTGAGACATAAGAGCTTAGTCTTATTTCTGTTTTCCTTTGTAGGTAACATTTCTTTTTCCCCTAGCTGCTTTCAGATTCTTTCCTTGTCTTTGATTTTGGAGGGTTTGATTATAATATGTTTTGGTGATTTTCTTTTGTGGTCTATCCTTCCTGGGGTTTGTTCAGCTTCTTGAATGCTTATCTTCTTTTCTTTCAAGATGTTAGGGAAATTTTCTTCCAGCAGTTCTTCAACTGTCTCTTCTGTGTTTTCTTTATCTCTTTCTGTTTTGGAACTCCAGTCACCTGTAGGTTATTCCTCTTCATGTTGTCCAACATGAATCTTAGAGTTTCTTAAAAAATTTCCATTATTTTCCTGCTTCTTCTGCTATCATGGCAATATTGAGACATTTATCTTCAAACTTATTAATTTTGGCTTCCATCCCTTCAATTCTACTCCTTTGTCCTTTCAATGTATTGTCCATTTCTGATATTTTATTATTAATCATCTTTTTGCAGGTTTTATATTGTGTCTAATGCTATATTTCTTTTGGTTGATTTCATGTATTGCTTTCCTGATTTCTTCCTTATTTTCCTTAACCTTTCTGTGAACATTTGGATGAACCTCAATATCATTCTCCTGGATTATTTTTTAGGTAGTTCCAAAGTCTATTTTCCCTCCAAAGCAATTTCTAGCTCTTCTGTTGTTTGTTTGTTTGAGCTCCTCTGTCTTGTTGCTGAACTTGAGCTGAAATTTTCTGGGGCTTTTTAGGTCTGTGGTGTTGTTTTATTTGTATAATTAGACAGATGTATGTTGGAGTATTCTGAATCACTCTCCAAATGCCTCCTGGTAGGTGTGATCAGGAGATGAGCTTCTCTGTTCACTGCTTGTACAGCTCACTTCAGAGTGTTTTTAGCAATTGTTGGTTGTTGGTGCTGCTCTGGTGTATAGCAGCTGGTATTGGCATTTGCCCAATTGGTGGTGTTTTTTAGAGGGTGCAATTGTAGCTTGACTGTATGGTTGCAGTTCCTGTCTCCTTTCAGGTTGAGGAAAAAAAGAGAAAGAGCTCCAACAAGAGGAAAGAGGACCAACAATTAAGAATTAAAACCAAAGTCATTAAAACACAGGAAAATATATAAACATAATTAAACTGGGGAAAAAAACACACCAACTAGTCATAATAGTGTAAAATACTAAAACCCAGCCATGAAACAACAATGGGAAAATAAGAGTATTCTTTAGTGTCATCTAATGGACTCTTACCTCCAAAGTTGCATGAGCAATTTCACAATATTCCCACTGTGCCTCTCTGATCAGAACCCTCTGTGTGATGCAGAACCCTCTGTATGGTACAGAGCCTTCCCTGGGGTCATCTACTCATGCAGGTCTCACCTCTGGTAACCAAATTGGAAATTTGAAAAACTTGGAAAGAGACAAAGAAGAGATGGAAACAGTAAAAAAAAGAAAAAGAAAGAAAACAAAAACAACCATTGCTATTATGTCTCTTTAAGTTGCTGGTAGGTTTTTACAATTAGAGTGTGCTCTTGTCCTTCTATAAGCTCACTCCCATTCAAAATAATTGTGGCAGGGCACATGGGCTGTCCCAAATCAGAACTCACCTCCTTTCTTGCTTCTGTTCTAAATCTTTATTCTGGTATGCACTCAATCCACTTATTAATCCCTTTATCTGAAGCTCAGAGTTCCAATACAGCTCTCTGGATTTGTTTTGTCCAATTTTCCATGTTTTTGCTAAAGTGGGTCTTCACAGCCTTTCTACCTAGTCTGCCATTAAGCCCACCTCCTCTCTTAGTTGTCGTCTGACTTTGATTATGGTACTTTTTGCAATGGAAAATGAAATTTAAAAATTTTATGTAGCCAAATTTATCAGTCTTTCTTTTTATTGTCTGTGCATTTGGATTCATAATCAGAAAGACTTTCCCTAGATTAAGAAATTCTTAAAGAAGAATTTATCCATGTTTTCCTTAGTATTTGTACAGTTTCTTTTTTTTTTTTTTTTTACTTTTAGATCTCCAATTCATTTAAACTTTGCTATTGGTGTACATATGGTATGAGGTATGGATCTACTATTGGTGGTGGTGGTAGTTATGTGCCATGTAGTTCATTCTGACTCATAGTGACCCTATACAGGGTTTCTGAGGCTGTAAATCTTTACAGGAGCAGAAAGCCTCATCTTTCTCCCATGGAACTGCTGGATCTACTATTAGCTTTCTTCAAATAACTATCCAGGTGTCCTGGCACCATTTATTAAAAAGCTCATCTTTCCTCCAGTGTTCTGAAACCCTATACAAGGTCACTATGAGTCAGAACCGACTAGATGGCACTTAAAAACAGCAATACTTCATACATTTCACGTTCCGATTAGTGATGAATATTTGCAGTTGTTTTTGTCATTTTGAATCATTCTACATTAACAAATAAAGATATGGTGCCATAGGATAAGCACTTGAACTTAAGGTCAGTTTGGACCACAGTTCAAACACACCAGCCACTCCTCAGAAACTCTATACAGGGTCAATATGAATAGGAACTGACTCAATGGCACTTAGCAACAAAAACAACATATTTAAAGTCAACTTTATTTTCTCCATGAAACCTATAAAAACTCTGTAATAAGCAGTGTGAGTTTCATAAAAGTCTGCAACAGAGTCAAATTAGACTTAAGCTAAAATCCAGCCTTCTTCTTTTAGGTGCCCTGCATGAGCACCTGTCTGTCAATTTGTCCTACGTTCCTCTCACCTGTGATACTCCAGCCTCTTATTTTGTTCTTTGTATATGCACAGTTCTTTCCTTAAAGCTTCTACAGATCTCTATTTCATGAGTGGATCATTTCCATTACAGTAATTTTTGTAATTTGTGTGTGTGTGTGTGTGGGGGGGGGTTTGTTTGATTTCTTACTTACTACTGTCACTGATACCTCTAGTATTTTTTAGGTTTCATGAAGACAGGAAACTTGAATATTATCTTTGTTTCCTACAGCTGTCATAACAAAATACCACAAAGTAGGTGGTTTTATGGGACAACAAATTATTGTCTCAAAGCTTTGGAGACTAGTAATCTAAATTCAGGGCACTGGCAGGACCATATTTTTCTTTCTGCTCTAGAAAAAAACTTCTCCTTGTCTTTTCCAGTTTCTGGTGGCCCTGGTGGTGCTTGGCATTTGTAGGTTTGTAAATGCATCTTCACATGGCCTTCTTTCTTCTGTTTGGTCTGTGTGTCTGCTTTCCTCTTTCATGAGAAAGTAGTATGACTGGTTTACAATTCATCGTACTCCACTATGCCTTGCTGTTAATTGATGTTATCGTCAAAGACTCTATTTTCAGGTGCCATGGTCAGGGCTTCAACATACCTGTTTTGGGGAGCACAATTCAATCTATACCAATTATTCAATACTCAGCACTTGGTGCAGAACCTGGAGCACAGTAGTATAGTTGAAAGGCATCATCTAATGAGTGAACCCTTTATGCTAAAAGCAACCTAACTTTGGGATGTTTAGAGGAGTTCACTGTAGCTGACTGGAGTCAGAACCTAGACACTTAACAACAACTACAACCTTGCCCCCATGTAAACTCAATGAGAGTAGGGGCTTTAGTGGCCCTGTTCAGAGCTGAACCCTCACCACGTATCAACAGTTGCTGTGGAGTTGATGCCGACACATGATGACCCCATGAATTACAGAGTAGAACTGCACTCCATGATTGTGGTCTTTTAGAAGTAGTTCGCCAAGTCTTTCTTCTGAGGTGCCTCTGGGTAGGTTTGAACTGCAACCTTTGAATTAGTAGTTAAGTACTTAACTATTTGTACCACACAGAGATCCCAGCACTGAGCACAGTGTCAGCTTATTATGGGTGAAAAATGAATGGTCCCTTACTAGGTTGTTGTTGTTGTTGTTGTTATGTGCCATCGAATCGGGTCCGACCCATAGCGACCCTGTACAGGGTTTCCGAGGGTGTAAATCTTTACGAGAGTAGAAAGCCTCATCTTTCTCCCGCGGAGCGGCTGGTAGTTTC
>NW_006408558.1:163021-168073 GCF_000296735.1 Chrysochloris asiatica
TTGGCATCTCAGTGCCAATAGGCAAGGGATTCAGAATCATTCTGTGGACTAAGCAGAAGAGTTTGCCAAGTTTCTGTATATAAAGGGAGATGCATTCCTTTTTGGTTCTTGAACAGAATTCCTTTTTGGTTCTTGAACAGATAACATTGAAAAAAAATTTTTTTTTAATTTATTTAAGGTTTTCATTTTGGATTGAGTAAAAGTTTATAGGGCAGATCATCAGTTTTACATTAAACAAATCATATACCTTGCTTCATTACAATGATTAGAATTCCCTCCATGTACTATCAGTTAATAGTATTTATTCACTTTAGCTTTTTTTTTAAAATACTCAGGTATATATAATAATTTACTCCACCAAAGGGCACATTCTGCAAGTCTACCTCCTGGTTGCCATCTCTTAGTCCCTTTCTTCCCATGAATCTAGAGTCCTCAGCTGCTCCCTCTCTCCGTGTCCCCATATCTGCCTCCATCTCTGGTGTCAGTGTTCCTCTGGATAAGGTCTCTCATTCCAGTTGTACTCTTATCCCTTGATGATCCTAAGGTCCTTTGTTTCTGGACTGTAAGATTAACCACTCCCCTGTTTTTATTACAAAACTTCTACCTTTACAATTGTGACAGTCTAAATTAGTCATGATAACAATTATTCATTATTGAATCATTGTTATCTCTTTTTACCAGACCTATCTAGACAAGATGAAAACTGTTCAGTGGGGACTCTTTCTTTCCCCACACACTCTTAAACTAAGCTCTGCCTTGAACCCTTGTAAGCCAGTCACTTCGTGCCTTTATCGCCCCCTCATTTTAGATAGCCAATGTCTAAGTTGCCTGTCCCTATCTACCCTGTGTACAGAGGGGATAACATTGATACTCGATGTGAAGACTCCTTCCCTCTCTGTTTGTGGAGTTACTACCTCCATGAGTATAGGTCAAGTTCATCAAATTTACCCTCACTTCGTTTATCAATATTTGTTTTGTTCTTTTTTTTTTTTTTTTAACAGAAAACATTTTTTAAGACATCTTTCAACACATAAACTATTCTTGCTAATTGTTAGTGAGTGTATACTTCACTGATTGTAGTCCTTATTTTATTCCTTGGAAGTCACAGACTAGTTGTCTAGATTCCATTTCCTTGTGTTTGTCATCTGTTGGTTAGCAATGTTGGTCATTAGAGTGTAAATCAAGCTAAATATAGACTTGACCACTTTTTTTTTTTTTTAACTTAAGAGCTATCTATTTTGATTTACTAGTAACCCCTCATGTCTGTATTATATGTCTATAATGTCCACAGATTGCCTGAATTAGGTAGGATTGCTGCTGTGAGAACTATGTATATACAATAAAACCTGCAAAAGTCAGAACCTGTGTAAGGCAGAAATTAACAGAAGGAAAAGTCAAATGTTTTCCACTAATAGAGAGTGATAGATAGATGGTAAGACTTCTCCCTATCAAAGGTAGAAAAACAAGTCAGTCAAGTTTGGGCTTTCACAGGTTTCACTGAATGTGAAATTCAGATACATTATGTGCTGTTAGTTGCTAAAAGCCTAGTGATATTAGAAGACATTAGATTTGAAGCACTTAGTGATGAAGATCAAAGACTACAGTCTTCAAAATGATTATACCTCAATGTAAAGAATACAAAGATTCTCACAACTGGGTTAATAAGCAAAACATCATGATAAACAGAAACTTGTGAAGTTATCAGGGTTTCATTTTACTTGGATCTACAATCAGTTCCCATAGAAACAGCAGTCCAGAAACCAAAGGCTGTACTGCATTGGGCATATCAGCTGCAAAAGACCTCTGTAAAGTGTTAAAAAAAAAAAAAAAAAAGCAAAGATGTCACTTTGTAGACTTAGGTGTACCTGACTTAAACCATGGTATTTTAAATCGCTTCATGTGCATGTTAAAGCTAGACAACAAATAAGGAAGATCAAAGAAGAATCGGTATCTTTGAATTAAGGTGTTAGTAAAGAATATGGATTGACAGAAGAATGAACAAATCTGTGTTGGAAGAAGTACAGCTGGAATGCTACTCAGAATGAGGACGGTGAGATTTTGCCTCATATTCTTTGGGCATGTTATCAGGAGAGACCAGTTTCTGCTTGGCAAAGTAGAGGGCTAGTGAAAAAAAGGCAGATCCTCAGTGAGATGGATGGACACTCATTGGCTGTAACAATGGGCTCAACCATAACCAAATGTGAGAATAGCACAGGACCGTTCAGTGTTTCATTCTGTTGTACCTAGGGTCCCTATGAGTTAGAACGGACTTAATGGCACTTAGGAACAACAACAACAACAACAAATAGGGTTAGCAAGAAAGTATCAATAGTAATTAAAATATGTGAAGTAGAAACACCCCAGAGATTATAATCAGAAGTCCTCGGCTGGGTTGCTTCATGTCATATAATCTTTCTGGGCCTCAGTTTATTTAATTGTGAATTGGTGATCCCAACAATGCAACAGTGCTTATATTTGTCCTAATCTAACTTTCCTTGTACTTCATTTCAAACCAACACACCAAAGTGTCCCTGCATAGCATAAATGGTTAAACATTGAACTACAAACCAAGAGATTGGTGGCTCGAATCCACCTGGAGGCTCCTTGAAGAAAGACTTAGAGATCTGCTTCTGTAACGTTACAGCCTTGCCAACAATTATTCACAAGAGAGGCATAACAGTATCATAAACTCTTGTTTTTTGGCATGTCTTAATGGACCAAATGCAAGTTCTATTTCTTTGTGTATTTTCCTTACAATGGTTTGGCTCTTATTCATATTTTTGATTGCAGCTAAATGCATCCCCTTCAGGTGGGCTGCATTAAACTTAGTAGGCAATCACTGTACTAACTTTGAACAATGACCTCTTTTGGTTTTCTTGTACTTTTAATGGAGAAAAAGTGGAAATACCACTAATAATAAACAACCTCATTGAAGCTTGAACATTCTTCTTGTTGTACATCATATGTTTTGACTTCCTGGATGGGGAAGGTAAGGTTGTTTTGACCCTGTTCTACTCTTAGGGAATGTAAATATTTTCCCAATTAAGCAAGGTTCACTGGTTCACAACAAACCATTGTTCTGAGCTAATAAGCTTGGTATGTGAAAAGAGACCTTCCCTCCCCACCTGTACTCTAGTGATAAAACCCATGACTGATCTTGAGGAGATAATTGTGCTTTCTTTTTGGTTTCAGTAGTGAAAGAGTTCATTAATTTAGTGTCAGATTTATGTTGGGTATTTTCTGCTTTTTTAAACTTGACTCTTGACTTACAAAGGCAGTAAGTAGGTCAAGTTTCTTTGAAACAATGACAGAAGTACTTAAGTTTAGTCTGGCAACATGTGGCGACTATTGTTGGCAACCTCAGAAGTTTTTTTCTCTTTCTTTCTTTTTTGCATTTTAGTGCAGAATATTGCCTGATTATTGGAAGAAGGCAGGGTGTGGGAGGGAAAGGCAGGAAGAGGAGGTCTTGTTCTGGGAGAAAAAAAACACCCCAAATTCAAATGTATTTTATAGAGACCCCTTTTAAAGATCTATGACAAAGACAAGACAAAGACAAATCATTGGATGAAGGACACTATCAGCATAAGGTCATAATGGTGTCCAAAAGATACACCACCTCATGATTAATTACATAGAACATGGAAGATGAAAGATATTCATCACACAATCTGACTGAATCAGTTCGTCATTGTCACAAGGCGGGACTGTGGAAGCCAAAAGTTATTTTGTAGAATGGCCTTCAGTTTGTGTTTGATGTTTTCTTACGATTGAGTTTGTTGTTGTTGTTAAGTGCCGTCGAGTCAGTTCCAACCCATAGCGACCCTGTACAGGGTTTCCAAGGAGCAACTGTGAGCTTGAACCACCGACCTTGTAGTTCAAATGGTTGCAGTCTGGCGCATTAACTCACAGCACCACACCAGGACTCCTGGTGTGATTGAGTTTAGGTTGTTCATTTTTTGGCAAGAATAGCAGGGAATAACGTATCCTTCTCAGTACATCATGTCAGAGCACATGATGCTGATATATCTTATTACTGGTGATGTTAGCTTTCATCATTTGGTTAAGGTAGTATCTGCCAGGTTTCTTTACTGTACTCAGTAACGAGTTGTCATTAAATTGGTTCCTACTTATGGCAGGTGACCCCACGCGTGTCAGAGTAGAACTTCACTCCCTGGGTTTTTCAGTATATTTTTCTGAAGTTTATTGCCAGGTCTTTTTTCCAAGCCACTTCTGGATTGACTTGAATTGCCAACCTTTTGGTTAGCAGCCAATTGTGTTAACTGCTTACACTAGCCAAGGAGTTGGTTACTTCTTCCCCCTGTCAGGTTATTGGTTTTTTACTTGGGAATTAATGTTTATCTTGTGGGGAAGGCTTAGAAATTATGTAACTATCCTATTATCATTCAACATCACCAATGATTCTAGCCTTATTACTAGCAAGACTCATTACTCTGATGTTTACCTAATGGTGGTTTTCCTTTTCCATGATTCCTTCCTCATTTATTAATTCCTTCCTCTGTCATGAAGCACTGTCCTTACTCTTACATTTATTATTTACTTAAACATTTAGTTATAGTAGCATGAAGTCAAGCATATGTGCTTTATTCTGTGGATTAAAATCCAGTAGCATCATAAATTATATTTTTGCTCAGATTATCACAGCTTTGGCCATTGGAACTCCTTTGAGATAGCGCTGTCATTTTTAAAAAGCACTTTCTTAGTTTCTAGCACTGCAAGATATTCCAGGCTTATCTTGTATTTCTCTTTCCCAGCCTTGGAAGCAATTATTTCTTCAAGGAGCCCTTTGTTGTTGTTGTTAGGTGCCATTGAGTCAGTACCGACTCATAGCAATCTTATGCACAGCAGAATGAAACACTGCCCGATCTTAGGTCAACCTCACTATTTTTGCCACACTTGAGCCCATCTATGCTGCCACTTGTCCAATCCATCTCGTTGGGGTCTTCCTCTTTTTCTCTGACTCTTCACCTTACCAAACATGATATCCTTCTCCAGTGACTGGTCCCTCCTGACAATATGTCTGAAGTATGAGAG
>NW_006408558.1:168173-169744 GCF_000296735.1 Chrysochloris asiatica
GCCTCCAAGTAGCACTCCAGCTGTACTTCTTCCAACACACATCTGTTGGTTCTTTTGGTAGCCCATGGCACTTTCAATATTCTTCTCCAACACCATAAATCAAAAGCATCAATTCTTCTACAGCCTTCCTTATTCACTGTCCAGCTTTTACATGCATATGAGGCTATTGAAAATACCATGGCTTGGGTCAGGCGCATCTTAGTCCTCAAGCTGACATCTTTGCTCTTGAACACTTTAAAAAGGTCTTGTGCAGCCGATTTGCCTAATGCAATACGTCATTTGATTTCTTGACTGCTGCTTCCGTGAGTGTTGATGGTTGATCCAAGAAGAATTAAGTCCTTTACAACTTCAATCTTTTCTCCATTGATAAGAATGTTGTTTATGGGTCCTGTGGTGAGGAATTTTGTTTTCTTTACATTGAGATGCAATCCATACCGAAGGCTGTGCTCTTTGATCTTCATCAGTAAATGTTTTAAGTCCTCTTTACTGTCAGCAAGCAGGGTTGTATCATCTGCATATCGCAGGTTGTTAATGAATCTTCCTCCATTCCTGATGCCACATTTTTCTTCATAAAACCCAGCTTCTTGGATTATTTGCTCAGCATACAGGTTGAATAGTTATGGTGAAAGAATACGACTTTATCACACACCTTTCTTAATTTGAAAACATTCAGTGTTCCCATGTTCTGTTTGAACAACTTCCTCTTGGTCCAGGTACAGATTCCTCATGAGCACAATTAAGTGTTCTAGAATATTCATACTTTGCAATGTTGTCCATAGCTTGTCATGATCCACACAATCAAAAACCTTTGCATAGTCGATAAAGCATAGGTAAACATCTTTCTGATATTCTCTGCTTTCATCCAAGACCCATCAAACTTCAGCAATGATATCCCTCGTTCCACGGCCTCTTCTGAATCTTGCTTGAACCTCTGGAAGTTCTCTGTCAATGTATGCTTGCAGCAGTTTCTGTATTACTTTTAGGAAAACTTTACTCGCATGGGATATCAAAGAGATTGTTCGATGATTTCCGTCTTCCGTTGGATCACCTCTCTTTAGAATGGACACAATATGGAGAGGCAATAATGAACCTTGTGAGCTGGACTTCAACTGGAAGTATCAGTATTTTAAATATTGTATATATACACATGTACACTCACACACACAGAGATAGATACATTTAGAAATACATGGAGATGTGTGGCTATGTGTGTGTTACTATGCACACTCCTATTTCTAACTCTGCCTGCTGAGAGAGACCCTAGAATCAATGACAATTAGCAAGGAACAACTCTACTGTAGAGATGTTGGTTTCTAAATACCATTCTCCAACAATAGGAACTAGGGCTCCTTGCATCAATAGAATGCGGAAGGAATACACAGAGTCACTGTACCAAAAAGAAATGGTTAATGTTCAACCGTTTCAAGAGGTAGCAGATGATGAAGAGCCAATGATACTGAGGGAGGAAATCCAAGGTGCACTGAAGGAATTGGCAAAGAACAAGGCACCAGGAATTGATGGAATAAAAATTGAAATCTTTCAAGAAAGTGAGGCAGCACAGGAGGCACTCA
>NW_006408558.1:176989-188388 GCF_000296735.1 Chrysochloris asiatica
AGAAAGCCTCATCTTTCTCCCGCGGAGCGGCTGGTAGTTTCTAACCGCTGACCTTAAGGTTCGCAGCCCGATTCGTAACCACTACGCTACCAGAGCTCTTGATATTTGTTGGTGGATTACTAGCTTTCTTAATATTTATGAAAGAGTGTAGAGCATGCAAAGTTGGCACATTCTTCACTGGGGATATGGGACCTAAATGACTTCTTTCAGTGCAGGTGGAAGCTGTGCTTTCCCACACGGGCTGCCCTCTGCATACTCAACATTGCTAGCTTTCATCTTGCATTGTTTTGTACCCACTTCTAGCTATTCTGCATTCTTAGTGGAGTTTTCACATTCCACTGTCTAGATTGGTTTGGTTACTAAAATCCCATTCGGGAAAACAAGTAATAATTGACAATAGTGAAATAGCAAGCATGCTTTAGTAAATTAAGAAGGAATAGAAAAGAAAAAGAAAATAACAATCTTAAAAATAGCTGCCCTCTTTTTCCTTCAATGCTAAGTTAATGGTAGTTCCTGTAATTTCTCCAGAGAGTTCTCTTGGGTTAATCAGTTGTTTTTTTAACTTTATGGGGTTATATTATTCTCTTCAGCATAGCATTAGGGAAACCCATGTAGACTTACTTATGAATGTCTTAAGTATTCAAGTCATGTTTCATTTTTTCTATAAAGTATCCACTGCAAGTAATTGGTTTAGAATGAAGTTAGTAAACTTGCAGTTGAAGGTTACACAGAATATTTCGTATTATCTGATTTTGAAAACGTTTTCTAAAAGTACGTTAAAACCAGCTTAAAATTTGTGTGTGTGTGTGTGGGGGGGGCTCCAGGAAAAATTGTTGATTCTTAAATTTATTATTTAAGACTGAGAAAATTAACAATATGAACTTTTATTTAATTTATGCATATATTTAAGGATTTTCCAAGAAAGGTATTACTTATGATGCATACTTTATCTTTTAGGATACTTTAGCATATTTATTTTTTATTAATACGTTGTTTTGAGTTTTTGGTGAAATTTTACATGGTTCTCATGAGCAGTTTCCACACAAATTGTTTAGTGGCATTAGTTACATTGATCACAATGTGTCACCATTCTCTTTTAATTATGTTCTGTTGGCTCTCTTTCCAGTACTTCAGTTTCTCTGCTCCATTATTTTCTCATCTTTGCTTTGGAGTAATTGTTGACCTTTTGGTATCATGTTATTGTTGTTGTTAAGTGCCATCAAATTGGTGTGACTCATAGTGACCCTGTATAGGGTTTCCAAGGAATGACGGGTGGGTTTGAACCACTGACCTTATGGTTAGCAGTCAAATTCTTATCCTACAGTGCCACACCAAGACTCCATACTGATGGTTTTAAGTAGGACACTATCTTACTAGTAATGTCCTTTATTCTGTGTGCCACTCTGTTCTTTCTCCAAAGCGTGATCTCATGGTTTAGGTTTAGTTTTAGGTTTAAAAGTGTTTCTGGGAAATAACAGCAGGGAAATAATCTGGTCTAGTTGGCTTTTTTTAAAAATAAAAATGTGAGTTCTGCTCCATATTTTCTTCCACGTATCTGGGACCAACTGGTGTCACTGTGGTCAGATTGTTAAGTGGTGGTAGCTGGGCGCCATCCAGTTCTGCTGATCTCACGGTGGATGGGTTGTGATGCTTGTAAACTTGCTGCTTCTCTGCATAGTATGTTACCTTTTTATTGTTTTGCTCTTGGTGAGAAGAGACCTGTAGTTATATCTCAGTTGTTCACAAGTTTTTAAGACCCCAGATAGCACTCATTACATTCAGGTGCAGATTGTGATTTTTGTGAACTGTCTTATAACAATTGGCTTGAGATTTCCAATGAGACTATGGTCCTAGGACTTCAAACCCAGGAAACCAAACTTGGAAGGTGTTTCATTATTTCTGGAAAGTATCAGTATTTGTGTCTTCAATAAATATATGTGCCGGCACCCACATTTGTATTTACATGTGCCTGTAGATACTTCACTCTGTTCTCCCCTATACATGCATCCGTACCTACCTGTATTGTTTCTGTCCCACTTAGACCCCTTGTTAAAAGCAGTTGTCCATCGATGTTGTTGTTACATGCCATTGAGTTGGTTCCTATTCATAGGACACTATATAGGGTTTCTAAGGAACAGCTGGTGAGTTTGAACCACTGGTCTTTTGTTTAGCAGTCCAGTGCTTATCCTGCAGCAACACACCAGGACTCCAAAGATGGCTGGATTTAATTCTGAGTCCTCAGACCATCTTTCACTGAGTTATGTGTCTGCTGTTGACCCACTACCAGGCTGTTGCGGTTCTAGTGGCTATATAGTATGTTTGGTATTGGGGAGTGTGGATCCTCCTGCATTTTTCTTTTTCTTCAAAATTGCTTTTGTGTTTAGAGGTTTCTTTCTGTTCCTTTTCAGTAAACAATGTTTTTGGGATTTGTTTAGGGTTTGCACTGTATCTGTAGATATTTTTTTTTCACAACTTTTTGTTGTGAATTGAGTGAAGGCTCATCAGTTTTACATGATCAGAGCAGATCATCAGTTTTACATTCAACAAATCATGCGCTTTGTTTCAATTAAATGATTGCAGCTCCTCCCACCATATAACACCAGTTATCCCACTTCCTCCCTGTGATTCTTATTCCCATTTCACCTTCCTTCCCAACCCTTCTGAAATTTTTCCTTAGGTAAATGCTATCCTTTTGATCTTGAAAAGTTGACCATTCCATCATGAGCATACATTACTAATGTTGTCCCTACTATGTATCTGTCTACTGCTTAGCTGAAAATTGAGCTATGAGGTTGAGTTTAATTCCAGACCTGAGGGGTGACTGAGGACTATAGTCTTGGGTTCCCCTAGTCTCGTTCTGACCAGAAGCCTGGTCCTTTTATGGTTTTTTAAAAAAGAAAAAAAAATTTTTAAGCTTTTATTGTACATTGAGTGATAGTTTACATGAGAGAACATCAGTTTTACACTCATCCTATCATATTTTGTATCACTGCAATTATTAATCCCCTCCACATCATCATTAAACAGTATTTCCTTCTATTCTCTCTGTGCTTTTTTAAAAAATTTTTATTTTTTAGATGTACACAAAAATACTCAGAAATATATAATCAATTAAACAACCAAAGGACACATTCTGCAAGCCTGCCTCCTGGCCGCCAGCACACAGCCTTTTTCTTTCTATGAGTCTAGAGTCCTCAGCTGCTCTAGCTCTCAATATCATCATCTTTGCCTACATCTCTGGTATCACTGCTTTATGGTTTTGAGTTTTGTTTCACATTTTCTCCCACTCTATTCAGGATCTTCTAATGTGATCCCTTCCAGAAGAGTTGGTAGTGATAGTCAGACACTATCTAGTACTTCTGGTCTCAGAGTCATGGAGACTGATGCACAATTGTTCCATTTGTCCATTGGACTAATTGATTCCAAACATCTTCAATTTTCATCACTCTTCTTTCCTCCTCACAGTGAGAGGCCAATAGTTGGATCTTAGATGGCCACTCATTGTAGATATTTTTAGGTAGAATCGACGTCTTCAATATATTAACATTTTCCAATCCATGAACTCAGGATATCTTTCCATTTTTGTAGGTCTCATTTAGTCTATAATATTTTATAGTAGTGGTTTATCATTTTCATTGTATAAGAGTTTTATGTTCCTGGTTAGGTTAATTCCTAGATAGTTGATAAATTTGGGAGCTATTGTAATTGTTATTGTGCTCCTGATTTCTTTTTCAGAGTAAACTTTGTTAGTGTAGAGGAACTCAATTGAGTTTTTTTGTGTTGATTTTGTATTGGAACACTTTTAAGCTGAAATGGAATCGCTCATCTTGCTGTGTTTTACATAACCATAATCATTTGTTTGTTGACTTGTTTTGTTTTGAATTGTTTTCTTGCTTCAATAAGGGAAAGCATTTGTTTAGAGAATGGTTCAAAAGGCAAGTCTGCAAAATGATGCTATGGTATTCATTACTGGTAGAAAAATAACCCAAAAGAGTTGATAATCTACACCTGACAGGTGAACCTGTCCTCTGGGAATCAGCACCTGGACTGGGGACAACAGCATAGGGACTTGCCGAGGACCCAGGTAGAAATGAGTGGTTTCATCAGCTTATAGAGACTAATTGGATCCTTCTGGGATCTTTTTTAACAGCTTGTTCATTATAATTAGAGACATCTTTTATAACTAGCTCCTCACTGATGTTAGGGTGGTTGGATTTATTATTATTAATATCTATCTAAAATATTCTCTCTAAAATATTTCTGTGGCTTGCTTGATTTTGCTACCATGTCTTTCTGGAATTTTGTACCAGAGTTCATTTCTCCTTCCATTGGGGTTATAGATAAATGACGTTGTTATTATCATGCAAAGACTATTTGACATGTAGTATCCAAGAGGAGAGAAACTTGAGTGGTCTTGAGAAGACATTGGTTCCATTAAATAAGGGTGATTTAGTTATGTCAAGCCACCTTGTCAGTTTGTCAAACTGTGGTAGCTTGTGTGTTGCTAGGATACTGGCAGCTATGCCACCTGTCTTTTGAATATCATGAGGATCACCCATGTTGAATAAGATTTAGAGGAGCTTCCGGACTAAGTCTAGGAATAAAGGCCTGGCAACTCATTTCTGAAAATTAGCCATTGAAAATCTCATGGATCATAGCAGAAGATTGTCTGAATTCCTTACTTTGGGCACGTTATCAAGTTAGATCATGATTGAAGGTGAGATCATGTTTGGTGAGGTGGCTTGCCAGTGAGGGCAAAGGGAACCTTTAGTGTGATGGTCTGGCATAATCCCTGCAACAATTCAAACATGAGGGTGATGTAGAACAAGGCAATGTTTGGTTCGGATGTACACTGGTTCCCGTGAGTCAGAGTTGACTTGATGGCAGCTATCTATGTATCTATGTCAATATATAAAGAAGACTTTCATATATTCAGTTGTATATAATTCAAGAAGGTATGGTAATATACATAATATAATAACATTATTTTATTCTTTAGATACTATTTTAATTGGAATTGTTTCCTTAATTTCTTTTCCAAAATGATCATTGTTGGTGTGTAGAAATCCAAGTAGTTTCTGTGTGTTGACCTTATACCCTGGCACTTTGCTTAACTCTTTACTATTTCTTGTAATTAGTTTGTCAATTTTTGATTTTTCAACATGAATAACATGCCACCCAATCTATGCCATTTTTGTGTCCCAGTTCTGTGCTGATCTACAGATTGGGATATGGCCAAGTTCTGCTTGGTAAGATTCAATGTAACACCACCTTTGGAAAGCCAAAAGAGGGTGAATCAACCTTTTCTTTTTTTCAGTATTGGAAATTATCCTCAGCTCTTGTTTCATAGCTGTTTTTGTTCAAATTTCTCTTTCAGTCTATACATATGGAGTATTTCCACAATAAATGGCATTATTCTATGATGTATAGGAACATTCTGATAGTGGCACCCTCTGGTTGTCCATTGTGATATATACTACCAGAAACGGGGCCTAGTCAGCCTGGAGAACCACACCATCACCACACTTCAGGCACCTTAGCCAATTTTTTTTCCATTAAAAAATAAAAAAAAGTAATCTTAGGGAAAAACCCCAAATGGTTAATATTTTTTTAATTCCTGTAGAACAATCTATAACTTTTCTGGTATATTGACTCCCAGGTAAATTACTTTCTGCTTTGGTACCTTTTCAAATATTTTGAACCTTTTCTTCTCATTTATCAAAAAGTGGTGAAAATATATTAGATATTTTAGTCTTCTTTGATCACGTGTACTGTCTTTGATCACGTGTACTGTCTTTGATCACGTGTACTGTCTTTGATCACATGTACTGTCTTTGATCACGTGTACTGTCTTTGCAAAGTAGTAACACATGCTTCCTCAAAGATTCCAATTTTCAGTACCCACTTTCTCATTAAACTGTATGATAGGGAGATTTGGGTTAAAACCTTTTTGGGTAGGTTGGCCTTTACTTTGGAAATAAGTAATATCAGTACGTTTTTCCTCCCTATGCATATAAGTTCATCTTAAGGGCAGTCACAAAAAACCCTGTGATCTTTTGTAGAAAAATATTTAAAATGATATAATCAGTTTTTCAAAATATTTAGAATTTTTGGTGAAAGTTTACACATCAAATTAGGTTTCCATTGAACAATTTCTACACATATTGTTCAATGATATTGGTTACCTTCTCCAAATTGTGCCAATATTCCTACAGTTTCCATTTTGTTTGTTTGTTTCCATTATTCTTGCTTCTCTGACCCTGTCCCTGTCTCCCCACCCCTTCACCTTCTCATCTTTGCTTCAGGGTAAATGCTGACTGCTCTCAAAAAGATACATACTTTGTAAACTGTATTAAAGGAGCATAGTAATCAAGACAATATTATTTATTTCGTGAGTCAGTCTTATTCGTGAAAGATGGCCTGTGGGATTCGTTTCAGTTCAGAGCTTAAATGGTATTTCAGGTTTGGTCATTTTAAAGATTTTGAATTTGTTGTACAGTTGTCTCCCATTGTATTCAGGCCCAGTCAGAATGGTTGGTAGTGATAACCAGGCAGCATCTACTTCTTGTCTCTGGGTAAATGATGCTGTGGTTCATGTAGACACTTAGTCCTGTAGATGGGTTTCTTCTTTGAGTCAATATGAGGTGGTTTCATGAAGTTTGTGGAAAAAATCCATTACCCTTTAATGCCATTTCTCATGAGCTTTTTGAAGCCCCCTCTTCATTGTTGTTTGTTGTTAAGAGCCTTCTGTATCATCAGTTTTTATGAGAGGACAGAAGTCATTAGACTTCTGTGATAGTAACAGTTTCACAGGCTCGTTTCCTCAGGTCCTTAGACTGAGTTTGGTTTTCTTGGCCCAGGGTTTCAGGAGGTGAGATTTGAGGCAGATGGATTCTCTGAAGTGTTCAGACTAACAGCCCCAGGGAGCAGTATTGCCACTTCACTAATTAGTTCATGGAGCATCCCTTTGGGCTAATTTAGTAGGATTATCCCCATTTTTTACAGATCAAGAAAATGAGGTCTGAGGCATTGAATCAGTTCACATATTTTTAATTTTTTTTTTTCAATCAGTACTGGAGTCCAGCATTTCAGAACTTAAGTATATTCTTCGATTTTTAAACCTTGATCTTAGTATTCCAGATACGTATTTAAATGCATGAAATCCAGTTTGATTGAATTTATTTTTCTTAACAAGCAACTTTCTGATTTGGGGTCATGCAAGTTTTAACTTGAATATTGACTCAGCTGTGACTTTGTTGTACACAGTGTCTTGAGGAATTTGTGAACTTGAATTAAATGATAAAGCATTTTATTTTTGTGTAGCTATCTGTGGTATAAGTCAGATCTAAATAAAACAGAAGGGCCAGCATAATATATTAGAAACAGGATATGATTTGTTTTCAAAGACCTGCACTTGAGTCTTGGCTGACCCTAGTCTACCAGGGTGAGCATGATTTAAGGCACATTTTCCACCTTTGACTTCAGAAAAGTTTCTGAGAAAATGCTAGCCAAATTTTTAGACTGTCTCTCTGTCTACCTACCTACCTACCTATCATCTAACAGTGGAAAGAACTGTTTCCTCAGCTTCTCCAGCATGATTTCTTTTGCTGATTCTAGTCTAATCTACTTCTCAAGATTCAAGTAACTTTGATTTATGGTGTTGGAGGAGAATATTGAAAGTACCATGGGCTGCCCATAGAACCAACAGATCTGTGTTGGAAGAAGTGCAGACAGAGTGCTCCTTGACCAAACTTTGTCTCTCATACTTTGGATATATTGTCAGGAGGGACCAGTTGCTGGAGAAGGATATCATGTTTAGTGAGATGGAGGGTCAGAGAAAAAGAGGAAGACCCCCAGCGAGATGGATTGGCAAAGTGTCAGCATCCATGGGCTCAAGCGTGGCAACAATAATGAGGTTGGCCCAGGATTGGGGGCAGTGTTTCATTCTGTTGTGCATACAGTTTCTGTGAGTCGGTACTGACTTGATGATATCTAATAACAACAATAACAACAGCAAGGTTTTCCAAGATAATATTGAACCTAATGCAAAATCAAGATGAGAGGTCAGTCATCAGCATGTCCTGCATTTGCTTGGTGGCAGTTCCCTCACCAATGGAGGAAGTCAACAGGAGTATTAGCTCTGCTAAGTACAGAATGAATATTTCAGCTTCCCACTGACACCTTTCCATTTGAAGGGGATTCATAGTCACAGATTACAAAACTAACGCTGTTCAACATGTTCACCAGAGAGACCTGAATGTACATCATTTCTAAAAGACCATCTCTCTGTAATTCAGTGTGTGGATACTTAACATTACTTTCATATTTAAAAATTTATTTATTTTAAAAAGTCAGGGGAACATGTATGAGTTAAGAAGGAAATTAATAAAATAAAAAAATATGTTCTCGTTTATTGTTATGTTTCCCTTAATATACATGGGACCGCAAGGTTGGTTTGAACCACAAGATCGGTGGTTCAAACTCAACAGCAGCTCGTTGGAAATCCTATATGAGGGCACTATGAATCAGAGCCAACTCAATGGCATTCAAGGACAACCACACCAACAAAGCTACAATGTTTTTAGAACAGTACCAAGTGACCAACACTTCATCCCTGTTAAGAACTCTGGAAAAACTCTTTTTATAAACAGTGATTTCAGTTTAATTTTTTATATAGATTATTATTTAAAATTCCAATTGCAAGACTGTATTTTAAATGATAAAAACAATTTCTCCAAAAAGCACATGCTTTTTTTTTTTGCATAACAGTCTTACATAATTAATATAATTGAGATCTATTACTTGGGTTATTTTTGCGACTCATGTACTGGTTTATCTGAAAGCAGACTAATTTAGTTATTTTAAGGACAATAACTCCATTATTTATTTGTGGTTCATCTTTGATCCATGTGGTTAATCATGAATATTTGGGGAATATTTTTGCCTTGCTGATTGAGGAGAAGTAACAATCACCAGAAACAGATGACTTGATTTAGTTCAAGCAACAACTTGAATTAAACTGGTGTGGTGCTGTAGGATAATCACTGGACTGCAAGGGTGTTTGAACTGCTTCTTAGAAACCCTCCACAGGGTTACTATGAGTTGGAACCGACTCAATGGCATTTAACAACAATGTCAACAGGTACAACTTACATATTTAGAATAAAGTCATGTAATTATTTTAATAGTCGTGTGCATTTAAAAAACTCTATATGTTTTGTTTGTAGATATGTATGTCATAAAATAGCATATTTAGCCCAATTCAGCAAGGTCATTTATTTATTTGTATAATGTATCCACCTTCACCTTTAATTCAACCATTCAACAAGGTCTTAAACAATCAAGGTCAGTGGTGGTGGTGGTTATGGTTGTGTACTGTTGAGTCAGCTCCAACTCACAATGAGCTTGCATGGGATGTCCAAGACTGTCAATCTCTACAGGAGCAGAAAGCCTCATCTTTCTCCTGAGGAGTGGCTGGTGGTCTCACACCACCGACTGTGTGGTTCCCAGTCCACTGTGATCACAGAGATATAGATTGCTATTTTTGTTAAGTGCCATGAGGTTGATTCTGACTCATAGCAACCCTGTATGGGTTTTTCAGGGAACGGCTGGTGAGTTTGAACCACTGACTTTGCAGCCCAGTGCATTAACCACAGCACTACACCAGAACTCCACAGAAACATAGAGAGCAGCTTTAAATAGCACAGCCAGCAAGACAGTATATTTATGTTTAAGAAGTATGATGTATCAAGGAAGAATGAGTTAGCAAGGGCACAGAATAAATGAGGCCATGGTATGTTTGGCAAATAATGACCTAGGCTGGAGTTAGAGCCTCTGAGGATTGTAATGGGATAGGCGAGGCTTTTCGAGTTTATGGAGGGCCTTGGCTACAAGGCTACGAGGTTACCTGTTCAAATCCACCCAGTGTTATCAATGAAAGAAAGGCCTGGTGATCTGCTTCTGTAAAGATTTCAGCCAAGAAAAACTCCATGGATCTGTGCCACTCTGTAAAGTATGAGATCGCCAAGAGTTGGAAATGACATGGTGGTAATGAGATTTCAGGATTCCGAGACTTGAGGGCCAGGATCTAGAGTTTGCAATTGATGCATGCATTCACTCACATGCTCAGTCACTCTTATGCCCGGTCCTGTGCAAGGTGCATGGGACGGGCTTTTCTTTGAAACGAGACAGAGATTCACTGAGAACCAAAATTGACTCATACCTCTGACTGATTAAAATTCCAGGCAGGTCAAGGACTTAAACAAAGTGATTGAAATCATAAAGCCATAAGAAACAAAATTGGAAGAAAAAATTTAATAACCATTATTTCTATTATGGCATTTGGGTATGTGTTTCACATAGAAATAACGTTTTTACTCTGAAATTATGAAGCCCAAAAATCATAAAAGGAATTATTGAATTGATTTGCCTCTGCAAGCAAATAATTAAAAAGTTTGCATTATGAAAAATAAATAACAAAGTTAAAAGATAGATGCAAATTGTGAGAAAAAATTTTCAATACATATCACAGACAAGGGGTTACTTTCTTTAACATAAAGATTTCCTTCTAATCAATGAGGAGCGAGATCATCAGACCAATGGAAAAAATATGGTATGGATACTTGCAGAGCTTCTCATAGAAAAAGTAAAGTAAATGGCTCAAACATATCTTACTTATAATAAGATAATGCAAATTAAAACTATAATGAGGTTCCTTTTTTCCCCTACACCTGGCAAAGAGCAAAAAATAAGATAACATTGTTTGAGGATTTGAACAATTAGGTACAATATCTGTTCAAATTAAAAATTGCTCATTCTTTACATAGCCAAAATTCATTTGCAATTGAATCATGTTAACCTTTAACAGTAAGTAAATATTATTGGAAATTCCCAAAGGAATTTATAGTTGTCCAGAGACAAAGTAAACTACAACCCTGGCCTCAAAATGGCATCCCTTGTGTCTCTAACCCACTGTTTTATGCCACAGAATAAGGGACTTGTAATAGATCAGGATTAAGCTTGCAATGATGCCATTAAACTTAAAAAATAAAAAATCACTTGCCCGTTAAAAAATCACAGCAAATTCCCAATTATAATATAGTGTACATACATATGGAGTCCTGGTGTGGCACTGTGGGATAAAGCACTGGACTGTGAGTTTGGTTTGAACTGTACCAGCTGCTCCTTGGAAAATACAAGGTCGCTATGAGTCGGAGCTGACTCGAGGGCCTTAACAACAACCATCATATATATTTATCTATATCGACTTCTGGATATAGTGGATCAGCACTGGACTGTGAACCACAAGGTCGGCAGTTCAAACCCACCAGCTCCTCCTCGGAAACCCTACACAGGGTCGCTATGAGTTAGAACTGACTCAATGGCACTTAACAACAACA
>NW_006408558.1:189428-191575 GCF_000296735.1 Chrysochloris asiatica
AGGCTGTAAATCTTTATGGGAGCAGAAAGCCTCATCTTGTTCCCGTGGAATGGTAGTTTCGAAGTGCTGACCTTGCAGTTTGCAGCCCGATTCATAACCACTATACTACCAGAAGATAGCTGCAGACAATTTCTCTCAGTAATACGATTTTTCTTAGTCTCATTGTTGTTGTTAAGTGTCATAGAGTCAAATGCTTATCCTTCAGCACCACACCAGGACCCCATTTTTGTTGTTGTTAAGTGCTGTTGAGTCAGTTCCAACTCATAGCGACCCTGTATAGGGTTTCCAAGGAGTGATTGGTGAGTTTGAACCACCAACCATGCAGTTCAAACCAGTCTTGAGGTCCTATGGCATTCAAGGACTCCATTAGAGTGCTTTTGGAAAAAGGTCCAATAAAAATTGTAGCTTCTGAAGGATCTGCTGGGCTAGTTAAATTCAAGGCATAGAGGTCAGATCAGAAGATCTGGTCAGAAGTAACTGTTTTTGGGGATTCCGAAGAGGCAGATTATCTCAAAGGACACAGGATGATTATGGGAATTTATTAGGAAGATGTTTCAAGAAGATTGAACACTGCATTGATGAGAAAAAGGCCAGGAAAGTTGTACCAAGGAATTGTTTCCATCATGATAGTGCACCTGTTCATTCTTCTAGGGTAACAAGGACCCACCTGTGAGAATTTCTTTGGGAAACCTCATTTCATCCACCTTAAAGTCCTGAGGTTTCTCTTTCAGGTTTCTTTTTGTTCCCCAAAGAACATTTAAAAGGAACATGATTTGAGTTCCTCTTAGGATACCCAAACTTCCATTTTGACAGTATAAATCAGGTGTAGAATTCTTTGAGGGAAGGGTTGGAGAAGGGTATAGACCTAGATGTGCAGATCATCACAAACTATGGACAGCATTTCCAAGAATGAGTATTCTAGAACAGTTAATTGTGCTCATAAGGAACCTGTACACAGACAAAGATACAGCAAAGGAACTCATAATGGTTTAAAATTAGCAAAGGTGTGTGGCAGGGTTGTATTTTTTTTTTCCATGCATATTCAATCTATATGCTGAGCACATAATCTGAGAAATTGGATTATATGAAGAAAAATGTGTCCTTAGGATCGGAGGAAGGCTCATCAACAAACTGCGATATGCTGATGAAACAACCTTGCTTGCTGAAAGTGAAGAGGACTTAAAATACTGAAAAAGATCACAGACCACAGCCTTCGATATGGGTTGCACCTTGATGTAAAGAAGACAAAAATCCTCAGCACTGGACCAGTAAACAACATGCATATAAAAGGAGAAAAGATTGAAGTTGTCAAAGACTTCATTTTTACTCAGATCATCCATCAACACTCATGGAAGCAGCAATCAAGAAATTAAACAATATATTGCATTAGGCAAAAATGTTGTAGAAGACCTCTTTAAAGTGTTCAAGAGTTTGAAGACTAAGGTGCGCCTAACCCAAGCCATAATATTTTCAGCAAACTCATCTGCATGTGTAAGTTGGACAGTGAGTAAGGAAGACTGTAGAAGATCGATGCATTGGCGTTCTGGTGTTGGAGGAGAATAATAAAAGTAACATGGACTCCAAAAGAACAAACCATTCCATGTTGGAAGAAGTACAGCCAGAATGCTCCTTGGAAGGCAGACTGGCAAGACTTTGTCTCTTATACTTTGGATGTTTTGTCAGGAGGGACCAGTCCCTGTAGAGGAGAGGTGGTAAGATGGAGGGTCAGAGAAAAAGAGAAAGACCTCCAATGAGAATTGGCACAGTGGCAGCAGCAATGGGCTCAACAATTGTGATGGTGCGCAGGACCACCAAGAGTCAATACCAACTTGATGACACTTAACAACAACATAGAGCTAGATGGTGGATGTGTTGAGAAACAAAGCTTCATATTTTGATATTTTTGTTTAATAAAAGTTTCTTTGATTTTGTAGCAATGTTTTTTGATTCATCGCTGGTATATAATTATTGTATAAAGACTATGGATATATATGTAGAGAGAGCTCTGGTAGCATAGTGGTTACGAATTGGGCTGTGAACCAAAAGGTCAGCCGTTCGAAACTACCAGCTGCTCCGTGGGAGAAAGATGAGACTTTCTGCTCCCATCAAGATTTATAGCCTCAGAAACCCTGTTCAGGGTCACTATG
>NW_006408558.1:192296-197705 GCF_000296735.1 Chrysochloris asiatica
TTCTGTTCCCGTAAAGATTTACAGCCTTGGAAACCCTGTACAGGGTCGCTATGAGTCAGAACCGACTCCAAGACACATAACAACAACAAATGGTGGTAGTGGTGGTTGTATGCCTCCTAATCAGTTCCGACTCATAGCTATCCTGTGTAGGGTTTCTGAAGCTGTACACCTTTATGGGAGCAGAAAGCCTCATTCTCCTTCCACGGCATAAGTGGTCGACTTGAACAACTGACCTTGTGGTTAGCAGCCCAGCTCCTAACCCACTACGTTACCAGGGCTCCTTCTCTTTCACTATATTTCTCTTTTAGTCACGTGACTATGGTTCCATTTAAATAGAGTCAATGTCTTTTTAAATAAATAAACTTAATTAATTTAGGGCCAAAGACATGTGGATTTAAAATGCAAAAAATTATAGATTGAAGTTTTTGAAAGCTTACTGTAAATTACATAATCCTTCTATTATAAAGTAAATTCTCTATAAGCATTTACTGTGCAATTAGCAGACACTGCTAAAACTGCTGAACACTGTTGTAGGCACTGGAGATTCACAGAAGTCATCCTAATTTTTTCCTCTCAAATTGGCATAAATGAAAGAAGGGAGCATTTTATAAATAATTTAGATCTCAAATATAACTAGCAAATTGCATAGTGACCAGTTGAAGGCTCATAGTTAGAGAATTACAGATGTGGGTTTACTAACAACTCTGTCGTTTACTGAGTGTGATCTCAGACAAACTAATTAATGACACAGCTTTTTCATTTGGAAAATAGGACTCTAGTAATAGTACTGACCTCATGGTAATGTTTTGATTATTAAGTGATATGCAAATTACTGAGTACAGTGCATGCTTGAAGTAACATAGCAATGCTATTTTTATTACCAAGTTCCTTTGCCAATAAGTCTTCCTTTTAAATCAGGAAAAAAAGACAGAAAGCAAGAAGCTATCATTGTGCGCTAGTACCAGTCTGGAACAGAAAGCGAAAGAACGATGCGTAGGGAAGGACTGGTAATATTTTAGCAGATGCAGAAATGGGGAGGACATTGTACGCAGAGGTCCAAGATGAGCAAAGGCATAGAAATTGAGGTTGGCAGATTGTGTTTAGGAAATGGAGAGGAGCTGGCTGGTTTGACAAATGTGCACACCAGGAGTTTGGGGTTGGAAGCAGTATTAGTTGCAACTGAAGGCACCAAGTAAGCCTGAGCAGGTCAAGAGGGTTCTTGTAGGCCAGGCATAAAACTAGGGCTTTATCTTCCAGTGGTGTGGATGGAAGCCAGACAGCAGAAAACAGAAGAGCAGCTGAGGGGCAAAGATGTAGGAATATGAATAATGCGAACAAGAGAGAGTATTTGACAAGAGTCCCTGGGTGATTCTAATGATAAACACACTTGGCTGCTTGCTGAAAAGTTGGCAGTTTGAGTCAACCCAGAGGTATCTTGGAAGAAAGACTTGGCAGTCTAATTCTGAAAAATCAGCCATTGAAAAGCCTGTGGGTCACAGTTCTACTCTGACACGCATGGGATCACCCTCAATTGGAATTGACTCTGTGCCAACTGGAAGGCCTTGAAAGAGCCTTAGGTCAAGGAAGAAACCGAAGACCTTAGATGAAAGTAAAAGATCATGGATAATTATGGAGCAAGTAGTGGAACCAGGGGTGGGGGTGGGGGGGGCATCAAGAGTCTAGATGTGAGGTTAGCTTTGTAAAGGAATAATAAAGATGCTTCTTCTGAAACAGAAGGGAAAAGGAGAAAAGTAGTGAATATGTGAATGAGCTGGGTTGTGGAGGGAGAGGAGCTTTGAAGGACTTCATGCCTGTTGGTTTCTAATTTCTTGAAGTTTGGAAAGAAATTATGTATTGAGAAGGGAGTACATCAGGAGTGGGATTTAGGATTTAGAGTTAGGGGTAGGGATTGTACTATCACCCATAGGGAATGGTGAATACAGTTTACTTGGGAGGAGCAGAAGGATGGCTGAACAGCATTGAAATTCAGCTGATACCCAATGACCTCTCTCAGGAGAAGGCTCTCAGCCAGGCTGTGTGATTCTCCCCAGCAGCAACACGGGTAGTAGAAGCAAAAGGAGAGGGAGACATTATTAGACATGGGCTGATATAAGGGTTGCAGGGATTCAGGATGCTGGAAGGTTGCAACTGACGTATAGATAGGAATAAGTGAAGCCAAGACAATGCTAACTAGTCAGTTTTACGAGACTAGGTGGGGGCCATGGGAAGCAGATGTGATGAGAGTGGGAGAGGAGAGGAGCCAAACATAGTATTTTGTGACTGGAAGGGGAGGGCATTTCAGTGTTTTATAGGATTATTTTATTTTTGTTTTACAGAAAGCATTTACATTTACACTGGTTTAACATTCTCAACTGTTTCCTTTGTTTGCACAGATCATGAGCAGTATGCCCAGGGCTTAAGTGAAATTTTGATTTCCTTTTCTTGAGAGCTTTGTCAAGGGCATGTAGCACTGATAGAGGGTGAATTGAGAGTGTTTTCCTTAAGTGAGGAAAAAACCAAGCTTTTAACAAGGGTACAAGTTTCAACCAGTTCTCTAGAAACTTGTATTTTTCCTATCAGAGAAAAACAACAACAAAAACAAACGAACAAAACAACCAACCAACAAACCCAACAACGAGCATAATAAATTCAATGATTGATCTTTCTTTGCTTTGCTTTTATAGGTAAAACCAGTAAGCCACAGCAGGATCAATGTGTCCGCTCGCTTTAGAAAACCACGCCAGGAACCCTGCACTATCTTGTAAGTTGGATCCCTTTGTATTTGGAGTTGAAATTGGCTTCGTGCTTTCCTTTTGGCTTGGGATTCACTTTGCTCTTTGAAAGGCATAATTATTTCAAATGGTGTAGCTCATGGGATTTGCTTTTTTTTTTTGTCTTCAGCTTGATCGCAAATGGAGACCTCATAAACCCAGCTTCTCGCCTCCTCATCCCAAGAAAAGCCTTGAATCAGTGGGACCATGTACTACAGATGATCACGGAAAAAATAACTCTGAGGAGTGGCGCCGTCCATAGGTACGCTAGGCAGCCCTGCAAGTGGCTAGTTTCGAAGCTGCTTAAGTGTTTCCTGGAGTCCTGGTGTGGTGCTGTGGGTTAACGCGCCAGACTGCAAAGCAGTTTGAACTGCAACATCGGCGGTTCAAGCTCACCAGCTGCTCCTCGGAAACCCTATACAGAGTCGCTATGGGCCGGAACCGACTCGACAGCACCTCACAACAACAACAAGGATTTACTGGAAGCTTTAGAGCCGCTTGTTCCTATGAATTCCAACCCACCAATTAGGCACCACAGCCTGTCTCCTTATCTGTAAAATAGTACTTACCTCATGGGGTTGTTTTAAGGAATGAGACAATTTATTAAGAGTTTAAAACAAAAAGGTCCTTGGCACATAGTAGTAGCATGTGATTTAGAGCAAAAGGGCAAGCATCAACAATTTTTGAATTCGAAAGGTTTTAATTTATTTTTTAAGACTGCTGGTTGTTTGAATCATAATACCAGGAGAATCTTATGATTCTTTTTACTTGGGATTAAAAAGTCAGACATCAGGAAATTGTTCTTAAGTAGCCCCAAGTTAGTTCTGACTCATAGAGACCCTGTGTAGGGTTTCCAAGGAGCAGCTGGTTGGTTTGAACCGCTGACCTTGCAGTTGGCAGTCCAGTGCTTGTCCAGTAATGCCACACCAGGAAGCATTAATGGATTTAAGAAAGATGCTGGAGATTGAGGATGTCATGTGGGGTTGTCTAAATTTGAATAACCAAAATAATTTTTATTGGATTCTGTAATTTAAGAAAATATTAAGATTATTGCTTTTTAATTGTGAAGTCTGTGGAATTATTCTTTGATGGAGGCTGATTTAATTTCTTTTCCTTGAGGTGGGAAGGTTACATATAATATATATGTATATAAAGTATATTAAGAATATTCATATTTTAAAAACACACATAAGTATTTGAAATTCATTCAAGAATGTTTGGTAGTTCTTGAATCCTCTCTTCACCCCAGTTTCTCATTGTCCTCAGCTGGTAAGAGTACACTCTTACTTTCAAGTTCTTTTGGAGTCTCTGGATAGTGCAAGTATTTAACTTGCTTGGCTGCTAACTGAAAGATAAGAGATTCCTATCCATCCAGGATATCCTCAGAACACTGGTCTGGGAGTCTACTTCCAAAAAATCAGCCACTGAAAACTTTGTGGAGCATAGGTCTACTCTGACACACATGGGTTACCATTAGTTGGAATTACCTTGATGGCATCTGGTGACACCTATTTTCATATCTATATATACATTGATATCTGTATCTGTATAGCTATGTTGTTAAGTGCCATTGAGTCGGTTCCGACCCATAGCGACCCTGAACAGGATTTCCGAGGCTGTAAATCTTTACGGGAGCAGAAAGCCTCATCAGACATGTTCTATAACATAAGTTTCTCAAATATTTGCATACTATGTTTGAATACATGTGCATACAGATTATGTATGCTTATATATATATATAAATCTATATAGTTTCATGTTGTTGTTGTTTAGTGCCATCGGGTCAGTTCCAACTCATAACAACCCTGCCTAGGGTTTCTGAGGAGTAGCTGGTGGATTTGAACTGCCAACCCTGTGGTTTGCAGTCCAGCACTTCTCTTATAGTGTCAAACCAGGAGTCCATCTAGTTTTATAGCCATAGCAATTTTAAATATAGTAAGGCATTTTAATGAAAAATGTTATCTTCATGTGGTACAAAAACAAACAAAACAAAACTCAAATAGAAAACAAAATAGAAATACAGAATCTCTCTCCCGCCTCAGACCCCTCCAATTCTTGTCATCAATAGTTCTTTTGTATCATTACAACAGATTCTATGCATATGCATGCACTACAATTTTATTTCTTGAAAACAGAATTGAGGACGCATATATGTGCGTGTTGCTTTTTCCCTGTAACAACAAACCTTCAAGATTAATCTAGGCAGTCTGGCTCCAGATCCTCCTGTACTGTTAACTATTAATCTACTCTCTGAAAAAATGCCATATATACGTATCTATGTATAAATATGTATATATACGTATTGTTGTTGTTGTTAGGTGCTATCGAGTTGGTACCGACTCATAGTGACCTTATGCACAGCACAACGAAACACTGCCCGATCCTGGTCTAACCTCACTATTGTTGCCACGCTTGAGTCCATTGATGCTGCTTCTTGGCCAATCCACCTTTTTGGGAGTTTTCCTCTTTTTCTCTGACCCTCCACCTTACAAAACATGATATCCTTCTCCAGCAACTGGTCCCTCCTGACAATATATCCCAATATGAGAGACAAAGTGCTCCAAGGAGCACTCTGGCTGCACTTCTTCCAACACAGATCTGTTGGTTCTTTTGGCAGCCCATGGCACTTTCAGTATTC
>NW_006408558.1:200041-226777 GCF_000296735.1 Chrysochloris asiatica
CCCATTTGTCTTATTGATTTGCAGGGTCTCTTTGTGTACTGGAGTCCTGGTGGAGCACGGTAGGATAAGTACTCAACCACCAAGTCAGTTTGAGTTACAAGGTCGGTGGGTCAAATTCATCGTCCTCTCCTCAGAAACCCTATATAGGGTTGCTTCGAGTCAAGTAGCACTTAATAGCAACAACTTTACATGTTGGAGGAATTGACAAATTGAAATTTGAGTTTTAAATGCCTTTCCAGTTTGTATTTTTTGACACTATGTTTCTTTTTTTTTTGCATACAGATATTTAAAATTTTGATGCAATCAAATTTACCAACTTTTCCATATCATCATTGTTTTATGGCTAGCTTAGGTCTTTCTCACTCCAAGATTATAAAAGAATTCTCCATGTTTTCATCTTGCAGTTTTAAATTTTATTTAAGCCTTTGATCTTTGGGTTTTAATTTTGGTGTCAGGAATAAAAGAAGATTATATATATGAAAATGACGTATAGTTTATGTTTTTGGGTAGACACATGTGTAAACGTACCCAATAAAGATACAGATAACATTAGGCATACAAAACTGTATACACTCATATGCATAATTGGAAGCTTAGATAAACCTATTCATTCATATATTGACATGAACACATACATATATAAATAAAAAATATATACAAGTAAAAAGTGAAAATGAAGAAATGAAATTATGTTCCTCAAATACAAAGTCAAGTGCCATTGAGTCCTGTGTAGGGTTTCCAAGGAGCGACTGGGGGATTTGAACCACTGACTTTGTGGTTAGCATTCCAGTGTTTATTCTGCAGCACCAACCCAGGACTCCACTTTCATACTTAAAAAATATAACTCTTAATGTAATGCCAGATATGAGTGAGATCTGGCTGCTGTTCACTTCAGACATCTGCACTTTCTCTTAACAGAACATTACGACTCTCCTCAGTCTACAGATCAGTAGATCAAAATATTAAAGTCATCTCATAAAAATTGGATTAGCTCCCTTTTATGTATACAAGGGGACTTCAAAAGTTTGTGGAAAAATTTCATGGTCTTTTAATTGCATTTTTATTATGGATTTTTTGAAGCCCATTTGTATATTGTATCTTATCAAAGAAAGAGAGAATGTCAACATGAATCGTGTTAACTATAAAAAAGAAAAACTAAAATCAGGGGCTTAGAATTTACTGAATACCCTCTTCCTACCAGCAGAGGAAACTAGTTAAATCCTGACTGTTTCCAGAGTCCACAACTATGTCGCCTTTGATTTTCTAGCTATAAAAGTTATCTACTGGTTGTGATCTTCCTATCTTGAAAGTAAATGAAAGATAAAGAATGCCTGGGTCTGGGTCTAGGTCAGTGATTTTCAACCAAGGGCAGTTTTGCCCCGGGGGAACACTGTGCTTGACTGAGGGAGGTTGCAACTGTGCTGCATTTCAGTGTTCAAGAGCAGATATCTATTTGAGGACTAAGGTGTGCCTGACCCAAGCCATGATATTTTCACTAGCTTCATATGCATGTGAAAATTGGACAATGAATGAAGAGGACTGTAGAAGAATTGATGCATTTGAGTTATGGTGTTGGGGAAGAATAGTAAAAGTACCAGGAACTTCCAGGGGAACAAACAAATCCGTGTTGGAAGAAACACAGCACAGAATGTTCCTTAGATGGCAAGACTTTGTCTCTTATACATCAGACAGGTTATCAGGAGGGACCAGTCCCTGGAGAAGGACATCATGCTTGGTAAAGTGGAGGGTCAGTAAAAAAGAGGAAGACCCCCAACAAAGAGGATTGGCACAGTAGCAGCAATAATGGACTCAAGTCTAACAATTGTGAGGCTGGTGCAGAACTGGGCAATGTTTCACTCTGTTGTGCTTAGGGTCGCTCTACAGCCAAACTGACTCAATGGCACTTAAGAAGAACAGCGCTATCAGTCAACAATGAATTATTTATTTATAAAAATGGACCAATAAAGTATTTTCCTTTGCAAATGTCATAGCATTCATTATGTAACATGAGAAGTTAGAGAATTTTTTCATGATTACCTTAAATCCTCCAGTTACTTACTCTTATTTATAACCTTCAATAATGTTCACTGACTTTCTATTTTAGTTTCACAGCCTGCTTTTTCCTAGTTTTTTTTTTTTTAAGTTCTGTGGACACTTTGAATCGTGTAGTAAAATTATCACAATGAATAAGTAACATATTAATTGTTGTTTTAAGTAGCCAGTTTACAGTAAAGGGAGGCTCTTGGGAAATCTCTTGAGTCTGGGAAGCTATAATGTTCATGCTCCTGTTTTTGAGGGTGGGCAAAAAAGGAAAGAAGCATGAATGTTATGCCGCTCTGTATCAGCAATTCTGGCAATTGGTTCTTTTCCCGCCTGCCCTCTCACCTCCTTTTTCCTGACCCACATCTGTGTTTGTTTGGATGTAGTACTTCTGCTGATGTCTGTTTTTGAAGAGTGTGGCTAGAGGCTTTGTCAGCATGACAAATACATGAAGAAAGTAAATTTCATGAAAGTAAATTTTTAGAAAGTAAATTTCATACTCACAAAATACTAATAGAAGAATCAGCCATCATCAGAAACTGGACTTTATTTAAAATACTATAACTTGTACAAATCAATGTTTTTCCTTCCGAGACCTTAACACGGTAGCAATAGGGGCTCTTTATGTTAAATTTGTCAGGCTCACTGGAGTGTAACTCTGAATAGCCAGATATTAATTGGATCTACATTATAACATACGTTGGTCATACTTTGGCCATATTATCAGGAGGGACTAGTCCCTGGAGAAGGACATTATGTTTGGTAAAGTGGAGGGTCAGTGTAGAAGAGGAAGAAGCCTAATGAGATGTATTGGTACAGTGGCAGCAATTATGAGGATGTTGTAGAACTGGGTGATGTTTTGTTTTGTTGTACATTGGGTCGCTATGGCACCTAACAACAACAACAACAACATTATAATATTGCCGTTTATTTCAGTGTAGTGGCATTGCAACATTTATAATTTAATAATAAACAGAACAGTAACACATAAATCAAATTAAGAACAAAATGTTTTTATTTACCTTGTGATTTTAAGTAACTCTTTAAGTGCTTATTAAAATTCTAACTGTTGGCATTAATGTTTTGACAGACTTTATACTTTAGAAGGAAAACTTGTTGAAAGTGGGACAGAGTTGGAGAATGGGCAGTTTTATGTGGCTGTTGGCAGAGATAAGTTCAAGAAATTGCCTTACAGTGAGTTACTTTTTGACAAGTCCACAATGAGAAGACCTTACGGGTAAGTCTTCTTCCTTAGTCTCTCCCTCTGTTCTAGTTATCGCTTGAAATAGTACTGAATCTTTTGTGGTTCAATCCAGTTTCACACTGAGTCTTTCCCTAATTATATAGTAATCTATATAGCTTGTTCTTATAACCTAAGGGATATATATATATATATATATATATATAGTGAGAATGACTAGTTTCAGATTCCTTGAGTATAAACACCCTTATTTTATCATTGAAAATATATGAAAGATTATATATTATTATTATTATTATTTTTACCATGAACACCATCTATACAAATATAAAGATTTATTTTTGTGAAGGGGATACAGGGGAATGAGCTTCCCTAGAGCAAATATTATTAGAAACTTTAACAATCTCTGCAGTTTAACTCGATCTAACTGTATTTCAGTTGGCTTAGATATAGACATCCAAAAGTGTTCAAACAAATATACTGCTCTACACCTCTTTTAATAAACTGTAGGATTTTAAAACAATTTAAAATTGTAATCCCACATGTGAAAATAGAGAGACTGGGTGTACATTTATTTAATCATTCACCTTTTAAGTATTACAATTTTGCATACACACATTGAACTGTGACTACCTTTATTTCTCCCTGAAATGCTATCTGTTTTGGAAAAGTGATTTTATTCTGCTGAAGTGATCACATCAGAGGCAAGATGAGCAGCTCTGGTCCCTGGCAGCTGCAGAGTCTCCTGGGCTTGCTGCCGTGGGATTTATCTCTGTTACATTTCCCAGAGATCTTATAAAACTGACATTTTTGTGGCTATTGTGCTAGGGTGGGTGATAATGGCAGAGAGAATTTATGATCTGTGTAGTTTTTTAGTTTTTGTTTTTCGAAAACAATATTTGATTAAGCTTTTGGTGAAAGTTTACACTGCAAATTAGGTTCCAATTTGGCAGTTTCTATACGCATGGCTAAGTGACATTTGTCACAATGTGCCAACATTATCTTTAGTTGTGTTCTATTTTTTCCCTTTCCAGCTCACTAGTTTCCCTGGATCCTTTTCTTCTCAGCTTTGTTTTGAAGTAGTTGTTGACTTTTTAGTCTCATACAGGTTTTTGAGTAGTTGTTGTTGTGGTTAAGTGCTGTCTAGTCAGTTCTGACCCATAGCGACCCGGTATAAGGTTTCTAAGGAGCAGCTGGTGAGCTTGAACCACCAACCTTGAGGATCAAATCAACTTTGCAATTCAACGCATTAACCCACAGTGCCACACCAGGATTCCTTTAGAGTAGGGTACTGATCTTTTAAGGGTAATGCTCCTGCTATTTTGATAAAAGCAGGTGATCTCTGATAAAATCAATTCGAAGTTTAAAGAATGTTCCAAGGCTATTGACTCAGGAAGTCCTCTATGGTTCTAGTTTCTTTCTTTCTTTTTTTTTTTTTTTTGTCAGGAAGACCTGTATCACAATTAGCTTATCTATTTATTTGTTAATGGACACTTTGGTTATTTCCATTTTTGTTATTGTGAATAAAGCAGCTATGAATATAGGTGTGCGTATGGCTCCTCATATCATTATTTTTAGGTCTCTAGATGAGGCGTTCAGCTCCCGTAAAGATTTACAGCCTCGGAAACCCTGTACAGGGTTGCTATGAGTTGGAATCGACTCCATGGCACATAACAACTACAACAAAGAGATGAGATTAAGGAGCTCTGGTAGCATAGTGGTTATGAGTTGGGCTGCTAACCTCAAGGTCAGCAGTTCAAAACTATCAGCCATTCTGTGGGAGAAAGATAAGACTTTCTACTCCTGTAAAGATTTACAGCCTCGGAAACAGTATACAGGGTCTCTATGAGTCGGAACTGACTCCATGGCACACCACCACCACCACCACCACCAGAGGTGGGATTGTTGGATGATTGTTGTTGTTGTTGTGCTGTGGAGTCAGTTCCGACCCATAGTGACCCTGCACATGGTTTCCAAGGCTGTAAATCTTTACTGGGGCAGAAAGCCTCATCTTTCTCCCATGGAACAGCTGGTAGTTTCGAACTGCTGACCTTGCGGCTCGCAGCCTGATTCGTAACCACTACGCTACCATAGCTCCTTTATAGAGTAGTTATATTTCTAATTTAATTTTAGAAAATGCTTTGCCATTCTCCAAAGCATTTGTACCATTTTACAGTCCCACTAGCAACGGATGAGGGTTCCAGTCTTCCCACATCCTCACCAATGTTAATTGTTATCTTTAAAAATTTATATCAGTGCCATTTTGGCCAGGGTACAATGGTATTGCCTTGTAGTGTTGGTTCCATCTATCTAATGGATTTTCTGTTATAATTTTTATTTAAATGCGAATGACTGGTTTCAGTTTCCTTGAGTAAAAATGCCCTTAATTTACCATTGAAAATTTATGAAAGATTATATAGTATTTTTTTTTTTACCATGAACACCATCTATTTACTGTTTTAATAAAGTCATTAAGTAAACATAAGTTTTAAATTTTTTATAAGGTCCCGCTTATCTATTTTGTCATCTATTCATGCATTTATTATAATGTGTGTTATCCTAGTTTTACACAGGATTAGCTCCCATAGTTTTCCCCCTATTTTTTTCTTCCAAGAATTGTATGGTTTTAGGGTTAACATTTAGGTCTTAGATTCATTTTGTGTTAGATTTTTTGTGTATGGTGTGAGTTATGGGTCCTATTTCATTTTTCTGCAAGTAGATATCCACTTTTGCCAGCATTATTTATCAAAGAGATTGTTTTTGCCCCAATGAATGGACTTTGGCCCCTGTTGAAAATCAGTTGTTCATAGATGTTTTGTTGTTGGGTGCTGTCATGTACTTCTTTTCCTTTTTTTTTGAATTTATGTGGTGGACTGCATTGATTAATTTTTAAAATGTTGAACCACCCTTTTAATCCTGGTATGAATACCACTTGATAATGATGCATGATGATTCTGATATGTTGCTGTATCTATGTTCATTCATAAGGGATATTGATCTGCCGTATGTGTGTGTGTGTGTGTGTGTGTGTGGTGTCTTTGTCTGGTTTAGGTATCGATGTTGTGCTGGTACTTATAGAAAGAATTTGGTATAGTGTTCCTTCCTCTTCTATGTATTTGATGAAGTTGAGTAGGATTGGTATCAACAGTTTTCTGAATGTTTGGTTGAATTCTCCAGTGCAGCCATTCAGTCCTGGGCATTTTTTGTTGTTGATAGTTTTTGATGATCTCATCATTCTCTTATTTTGTGATAAATCTGTATTTCATAGTTGTCAGCTATAATTTCACTTTTTAATTTGGTTGTTTGTCTCTTATGGTTTTTCCTTTTGTTGGTCTAGTCTGAGGTTTGCCTATTGTATTGATCCTTTCAAAGAATGAATTTCTGATTTTGTTGATTCTATCTACTGTTTTTCTATTTTCTACTTTATTTCTTCCTGCCCTGTTCTTTATTATTTCCTTCTTCCTGCTAACTTTCTACTTATTTTGCTTTTCCTTTTCATTTTTTCAAGTTGTCAGTTTAAATGGATAGTTTTATATCTTCTTTTTTAACATAGGCATTTATTGCTATAGACTTTCTTCTGAGTATTGATTTTGTTGTATTGCAAAGTTTTCATTTTCATTTAATTTTAGAAATTTAAAATTTTCATTTAATTTCAGAAATTAAAAAATTTGACTTTTAATTTTTTCTGTGACTCAATAAGAGCTCTGCTTCTGCAGTGGGTTAAGTGTTGGGCTGTAACTGAAATGCTGATGGTTTGGACCCACCAAACACTCTGAGAACAAAGATGAGGTAGTCTGCTTTTGTAAAGATGTCCAACATTTGAAACCATATGGGACAGTTATATTTTGCCCTGTTGGGTCACTATGAGTCCAAATTGACTCCATAGCAGTGTGATTTTTTTTTGACAGTTAATTTTTTTTTTTTTTTTTTTTATGAACCAATAGTTTTTCAGTAGTATATGAAGGGACTTAAAAAAGTAATGTAGATGATTGGCTGCTACAAGAAAAACAAGTTGTTCAATGGGGAGCCATCAAGGTAAGCAACCAAGTCCTTTCAAGACAAACCCCCTCCAAGTCTGAAACTCAAAGGGAACACATGAGCAGGCATGTAAGCTTGCTGGTGACCATGTTGGTCTACTGGTGAGTGGAAGATGGGGAAAGGCAGCAATGACGATTTGGGCTGAGTTCAACCACGTTCCATAGACTCCTGTCAACCAGGAGATAAGAGAGAGAAGAGGAAGGTCTGGTTGGTCCAAAGTGTGGTGAAACGTGGGGACTCCTGAGCCCATGGACAAGGACATAGCCACAGAGGGCTAGAGCTGAGAGTGAAGCATCCAGCTGACATGAAATGAGGGGAGATGCACAAGAACACCCACACTTGCAGATAGTACCAATTTGACCTAGCGTCGATGGCTTGATAATCAGAACTCAACTAGAGAAAGATAAAAGAAAACAACTTTTGATAAAGTAAACAAGTGTAAATTGCTACAACCTGGTGAACTTAATCTATACTTATGGATGTAGTAGCTTAAAATACCAAGTGAGAGGGAAGGAGTCTTCACATCAAGTATCAATACTATCACCTCTGTATACCGGGTAGATAGGGATGGGCAACTTAGACATTGGCTACCAAAATGAGGGGATGATAAAGGCATGAAGTGACTGGCTTACAAGTTTGCAAGAGGGAGTTTACTTTAAGAGTGTGCGGGGCAAAGTACAGTCCCCACTGACTAGTTTTCATCTTGTCTAGATAGGTCTGCTGGAAAGAGAAGGGAATAAGATTCTTATGATTCAATAATGAGTATTTGTTATCATGACTAATTGTGACTATCACAACTGTAAGGTAGAAGTTTTGTAACAGAAACAGGGGAGTAGTTAATCTTAGGACTCTAGGACCTAGCACAAGCAGAGTGTGGGACCATATCCAAAGAAGCAGCAACACAAGAGATGAATGCAGAGATGAGGACACGGGAGAGAGAGAAGCTCAGGACTCTGGACTCATGGAAAGAGAGGGACTGCATGCTGGAGGCCAGGAGGCAGGCTTGCAGAATGTGCCCTTTGGTTGTTTAAATTATTATATATTCCTGAGTGTTTCTGTGTACATACTTCCCTTCACCCCCAAAACAAACAAACAAACAAACAAACAAACAAACAAACAAACAAACAAACAAACAAACAGAGGGAATGGAAGCAAATACTGTTGAATGATGATGCAAGGAGGAGATTATAATCAATGCAATGAAATGATGGTTTAAATCTGATGTTCTCCCATGTAGATTATCAGTCAGTTCACAATAAAAACTTAAAAAAAAAAAAGTAATGTAGAAAAACTCCATTATCTTTTAATATAATTTTCCATGAACTTTTGGATGCCTTTCCTGGTGTGGCACTGTAGGATAAACACTGGACTGCTAACAAAACATTTGCTCCTTGGAAAATCTGTACAGGCTTGCTGTGAGTGAGAACTGACTTGAAGACACTTAACAACACTGATAATAACATGATATTTCATTTCCATGGTTCCCCCCACCCCACCTTTTTCCCTGATGGTGACTTCTAGCTTCATACCATTATGACCAGGGAAGGTGCTTTATATGATTTCAATCTTTTAATGTTTGTTGAGACTTGTTTTGTGTCTTAGCTTATTAGGTATTCTAGAAACTGATCTATGCACACTGGGTAGAGTGTTCCATATATGTCCATTAGTTTCATTGCTGTTGTCACTAGGTTCCATCAAGTAAGTTCCGACTCATAACTATTTTGTACACAACAGACCAAAGCACCACCCTGTCCTGCAGCATCCTCACAATTGGTACATTTGAGTCCTTTGCTGCTGCCACTGTGTCAATCCACGGCCTTGGCTTATGGTTTGATTTAAGTTCCCAGTGTCCTTACTGATTCTTTTTCAGATGTTCTATTTATCATTGAAATTGGTGTGTTGAAGTTCCTTACTATTCTTGTAGAGTTGTCCTTTCATACTTTGTTGTTGTTGTTAAGTGCCGTCGAGTCGATTCCGACCCATAGCGACCCTGTACAGGGTTTCCGAGGGTGTAAATCCTTACGGGAGTAGAAAGCCTCATCTTTCTCCTGCGGAGCGGCTGGTAGTTTCAAACCACTGACCTTAAGGTTCGCAGCCCGATTCGTAACCACTACGCTACCAGAGCTCCATTCCTTTCATACTAGTCACTGTTTATGTATTTTGGCACAGTGCTGTTGTTTGCTAAAGAACTGGTTCCAACTTACAATGATCCTGTGTCGTGTTTCCGAGAGCTGCTAGGTTTGAACTGATGACCTTGCAGTTGTTAGTCCACAGGTGTATATATATATTTATAATTGTTATATCTTCTTACTGAACTAACTCTTTTTTTTTTCTTTCTTATGTACTGTCCTTCTTTATCTCTTGTAATAGATTTTGATATAAAGTTCATTTTATTTGTTATCAGTACGACTGCAACCTGTTCTTTTTTGTTTACTAGTTACATGGACTTTTTCTATCCTTTTAATTTTGGTCTGTCTGTGTCCCTTATGTCTAAAGTGTGTTTCTTTGGGCCAGCAAGAGGAGGCGTAATGAGTTTTATCCATTTGGCCACTCTCTGCCTTTTACACGGTGCATTTAGACCACTTGTATTTAAGGTTATTATTGTAACTGAAGTGTTTGTCTCATTCATTTTGCTATTTGCTTTTTCAACTGTTTCATAACTTTTTTTTTTATTGTGATCTTTCTGTTTTCATTTGTATTTGGCTCCTTTCTTATGATGAGCCTTTTTGCTATGTTCCTTCTTTTCCTCTTGGTGATTACATATTATATGTTGCACATCTTGCAATCGCAACAATGCTTAGCACACAACCTTAACATAAAATCCATTCCTGATGTGCTCCTTCCGTCCTCAGTTCTGCTGTTGTGCTTCCATTAAGATGAATGGACACCCCATATTCAGTAAGTTTGCTCTGTACTGATTTCTTACAGTTCAATGTTGTGTTGTTTTCAGGACTTAATTATTGAATTTATTACCTGAAAATGTCATATACTTGATTTTTATGATTGCCTGTGTTGTTGTGTTTTTTTTGAGATCTCTCTTGCTCTTATTTTTTGTTTGTTCATTCCCCCCATGTATAAATATGAGTACTTATTTAATACTCTTGCCTTTCCATTTGGATGATTCCCTTGAGTAATACTTGAAGATATGGTCTGGTAGTGGCAAGTTCCCAGACTTACATTTGTTTGGGTTGATCATGATTTTCCCCTTGTTTTTGAATGACAGCTTTGCTGGATAAAGAATTTTAGGTTGGAGATTGTTCTCACTCAGTGTTTTATACATTTTGCTCCATTGTCATCTGGCTCTAAAATTTCTGGGGAGACATTTATATTGATTCTTATGAAAGCCCCTTGGTATGTTATATTGCGTTTTTTTTTTCTTGCTGCTTTCAGAATTCTCTCCTTGCCTTTGATTTTCATGAATTTTATTACACTGTGGCACCAAACTGATCTTTTTGTATCTCTTTTAACTAAAGCTCATGCAGCTTCCTGTGTTTGCAGGCTTTGTCCTCTGTTCAGATCTGTGAATTTCTCTCCTGGAAAATTGCTTCGATGCCTTTATTGATGTCATTGTGCTGTAGGATTCCAGTAATTTTAATGCTAGATTTCTTAATTGAATCCCATGTTTCCTTTTGGGTTTGCTCATTTTTTCTTTGTTCCTTTCTCTTGAGAATTGATCAATTCAGTTATTTTGTATTCTAGTTCATTTATTCTATCTTCTGTTTGTTATTCAGAGTTTCTCTTGCTTTTTAAAATTCTTTTTATTTATTCTTCTATTCTACCTTGGAATTGTATTTATTTATGTATTCAGTTTCATTGAGTCTCTCATTTTATTTCTTCCTTTCTCCCTGTAATCTCTGCTAGTTTGTTTTCTATGTGTTTTGCTTTCTTTAATTGTATTTAGCATGATAGCCTGAAAAGTGTCCATTGATTGCATTATTCTGGCCTACATAGGAGAAATTTCCTTTTCTTCATGCTTTGCTTTTGATTTGTTCTTCTTCTCTTGTGACTATGTGTGTTTTACTATTTTTATCAAACTCAGGACATTTTGTTATCTTTTTTGTTTTTTGCTTTCAATTTTGTGTCCTGCTTTTTGTGGGGTATTTTTCTGATTGGAATCCCTGACGGTACAGTGGTCAAGTGCCTGGCTGCTAACTGACAGACTGGGGCCCACCACCTCCGTGAGCCCCTCCTCAGGGGAAAGATGCAGCAGGCTGCCTCCACAAAGCCTCATAGCCCTGGGGACCCCACAGGGCAGTTCCATTCCACTCCATAGAGTCACCAAGAGTCAGAATTGACCCATCAACATTGGGCCTGGTTTCTTCTCCTGAGAAACTTTAGAGGCCGCTCTTATCCTTAGCTTGCTTTCAATGTGAATTCAGTTCTGGATGGTTGATCTCTGGTATAATGATGCATGTTTGGGATGGAGTGGTTTAGTTGATGGGGCTCAGCTTTTCTGAGGTGAAGGTTGCGGGGTTCCCCATGTCTTCCACTCAGGCTCTCCCACTGTGTCCTGCTGTGAGCAGGTTGCTGGCTCTTCTTTCCCCAGTGTATTCCCCTTGCCCTGCTGCTCCTGAGCTGCTTCCAGTTTTAGTACTTGTCTGTCTGGGTCCTTCATTAGATTCAACAGCACTCTCTTACAGCATCATGGTCTCACGTCACCCTTTCCCAGTTGTGTAGTCTGCAAATCCCCACAGTCGTTCTGTGCTGCCTTAAAAATCAGACTACCAGTTCCTCAGATTAGCTCCTTTTCTATGTTCCATGTTGTAGGTGTTGCTCAACCCTGTTTCCAAATATCTGTGATGAGTGAGAAATTGCAGTAGTAATAAGTAGGTTCTTCCAGCTTCTGTGTCATCCCTGCTCTTCCTTTCTCCCACTCCAGGTGCATCTTGACTCCCCATCACCTCAATGACTGTCTGGAGTTCTGAGATCTCAGTCTGTGCATGTTTGTACTCATTATTCAGTGGTTTAGTTGATGAGGGTGTAAATGGGAGCATTATATCACTTCATCCTCTTGTTTTGCCTCCTTTTATGATCGGTGTAATTTGATTGCGAGCCAGTCTGAGGGTTTCTAAATAAGTAATACATCAAATGGTATTTCAGGGCAGGGTTTGAACTTTGCAAGAACACCTGGTTTTCCAGCCCTTTAGAATTATTAACTAGCAGACATATTGCTAGACATCCTGACCCACCCATGAAATCAGATTGTTTAACAATCTCTGGTAATTAACTATACATCTCACAGTTATTAAAAGAGGTGAATTAATCTACTATGAGCTACTGTGTGTACCTTATGTTGGTCTAGCCCCTACAAATTAGTAAGATTTACCTTTATATATGTGTCCTATTTTTTTTTTTTTAAGTGTTTTATTGTGAATATATGTGTCCTATTTTTGGAGAGGCTTAGTGGGTTCCAGAATGAATATTTTCCTAATAACAACTATCTGTGTAATAATATCATGCTTATAGTCTAAGGAATTTTTTTTTGTGTGTGTGTAATAATGGTTAGTTTACAGACTCTCGGGATACAAATGCCAAAGTGCTACCTTTCTGCTCTTCCCTTAGAGGCAGATAGAAGAGATATTATAAAAACTATGGGAAATTATAAACTTTACCTTAACCTGAGAAAACAATTACTCAGCTTGGGAAAATAATTCTTTTGAAATGTAAGCAGGAAATTTTGGAATTCAACTAAGAATCCCATGAAAAAATTTAAAGTGATACTAAAAGTTTATTCATAAGTCTCCACTAAAATAGCATACAGGAAAGTATTGAACAGCTTTTCAAACAAAGTTTAGAAATTTTAGGGTATTCTTTGTGAAGCTGGGAAAATCTGTGGTACCTTTTGTGAAACACAGATATCAGTAAATGGTTGCCTTCCAGGTTGGGATGACAATTGTTTTGCATTATGTATTATTTGAAACAGTGCTCAGATTTCTAAATGGTAATTTGTTTCTGCAGTCAGAAAGCCTCTTCACTGCCTCCTATTGTAGGATCCAGAAAGTCTAAAGGGAATGTAAGTATTGTTAATATTCTATATTTTTGTATGATACAGAGAGACTGTCCTTAGGGTTTCAATTCAGTTTGAAGAAATGAAATGTAGCGTGTCTTGTAGTACATAAGCAATTATGTGAAAAAATGCCAGAAACTTAGTGTTATAATTAAGGTCCTAAAACAGCTAACAGTTTAAAAATATGGATTTCAAGATAGATTTCACTTTTTCCTTGTCTATAGACCTGAGTTACTTTATATCATGGTTGAAAACTTGTCCATAATGCATGAAAGTCTAGGACATGTCGTATTGGGTCATGCCAATGGTCTGTTTATCTTGTTGTATATCTCTAACCAAGACTAAAGAAGATAATTTGGTAAGAAAATGATAATTTTCAGTTATATTTCTCAAAAGATTAAGAATCATTCTAAATATTTTGTTTCCCATCAAAATCTTTTCCATTATTCATTTATTAATTGAGCAAACATTTATTTAATGCCCGCCATAAGGGAGTCTTGGTGTGGCACTGTAAGATAAGCACTGGATTGCTTGTTAACTGCAGGGTCAGTAGTTCAAACCCACCACTGCCCCTTGGAAATTCTATACAAGGTTGCTATGAGTAAGGACCAACTTGATGGCACTTAAAGTGAACATATAGAAGAGGGCAGCAGTCATTCAGTGTTGGGATTCTTGTCTTCTATGTGGGAGACCTAGGTTCAATTCCTGGCCAGTGCTCATCTGTCATTAGAGGTTTATGTATGGCAGTGAGGCTGAGCAGATGTCAGCAGAGCTTCCAGATGAAGACAAACCAGAAGAAAGGTCTAGAGATCTATTTCCAAAAATCAACCAGTGAAAACCTTTCACATCATAGTGACTTGATCTCATTGTTCATGGGCTGTCATGGGTTGGCAGCTGACTTGATGGCAGTTAATAACAACAACATTGTGTGGGAACTGATGGCAATTTGTAGGTAATTTCTTAACTATTTGTGCTTTTAGCCTATACCTCCTCATGAAGATGAGTTTCATGATATTCTGAGGTATGGTTTTGATAGGTATTTTTCTGTCTGAAGCTTTTCTTTTTACCCTTGGATTGAGTTACCTGCCCAGTTCTGATAAAAGCGAATTAGACATTTCCTCTCTCTCCCTCTGAATTAATTAAAGTCTTAATTTATAAATGAAGTGATCATTGGGCAATGATTCTGTCCCCTAACGATGCTTTAGAGATCTCCTACCCTCCCCCCTTTTGTTGTAGTTTTATCATGTAAAACATTTAGAACAAGAAAAATAATTTTGGATGTGTGCCATGCAAAAATTAGCTTGTTAATTCTTACAGGGTGAATGAGCAAGTAGTGCTGAACTCAGCATAGCAAACATGGGGTATTTATTACTTAGTCTTCTGCTGAGACGATGGCAGTATTTATAGCCTAACTCTTGTCCTCAGGAAATGTGCAATCTAATTGAGATAGGTGTGGATGCCTGAGAAAAACGGAAGTGCCGTGGCCAGCGAGGGTGTTGTCATTGTTGTTTGTGGTCCAGTTGAGTTTGACTCATGGTGACCCTGTGTGTACAGAGTAGAACTGTACTCCATAGGATTTTTAATGCTGTGACCTCTCAGAGGCGTATCTCTAGCCTATCTTCTGAGGTGCTGCTGGAGAAGTTCAAACCAATAACCTTTGAACTAGTAGTTGAAGTGTGATAGTTGAGTGTTTAACCATTTGCTAGCTAGTGACTCTAAAAAAGGAGACAGACAGAGGAAATCCTGAACTGATTAATTTCAAATATACTGAGTTGAAAGTGTCTAGTGAGTAGTTATAAATGGCAGAGATGGGAGCCTGATGAAGACATCAGGGCCAGAGCTGCAGATACGTGAGTTCGTCCACAGAAGGCTGTAGGAAGAGCAGAGACGGTGTCTGCCTTATTGTGGTATGGCCTGCCATGTATCTAGCAGGCTTCATCCTACTAATAGAATGAGTGGATGGGTGAGCAGGAGCTCAGACAGAAACTGAAAAGAGAAAACCTCAAAGACGTAGGCATGAGGCAACCTAACTTCAAAAGATATGAAGAGGGAGAAGAATGAGAATATTCTAGTAGCTGAAAAATATGTTTAGCCATTACAAAACCATAAAAACCCAACAACCTTCAATGAAGGGTTGGGAAAGTGTATTTTGTTCTCTTGCTCTTCTTCAGTACTTTATAGGACAATCTTTTTTGTTTCATGAAAATTTTAGCTGTTAATTATTACAGGGTGATGGCTACACAGGGGCCCAATACAGTTCAAGAACTGTCCCAAAGCCCAGGGGAAGTTGATGTCACAACAGAAGGCATGACTCAGTTCTTTGAATGTACAAATACTGACTGTGGAATTATGTGTTTACACTTGTAAATTTTGGAAACATTTAGATGTCTCATGAAACATATGCAATGTATATCGTGTTTTAAAATGCATGTGGCAAGCACACATATGCAATTTTCTTTCTTGCTCATTCATTTAGAAGGGTTTTTTAAATAATCGGTACCCTGAAGACTGGTTCATCTAATGACAATTGGTTGAGTTTTCCTTGTGCCTGACATGATTCTAGACGCCAGGGACACAGTGATGTGCAAATAGACATGATGCTCCCCTTTGGGGAGCTCAGTCTATCTGGGGAGATGGACATTCAGCAAACAATCCCATGTACAAATATATAATCACAGCATGCGATACGAGTGAAATAAAAGTACAGTGAAGTACAGTGCTATGAGCAGAGGAGCCCTAGTGATGCAGTGGTTAAGTGTTTAACTGCTAATCATAAGGGTGAACTCAGACCCAACAGCTGCTCTGCAGGAGAAAGATGGTATTCTGCTTCCGTAAAGATTCAGAGCCTTGGAAATCAGATTTGTTGTTGTTGCTGTTAAGTACCGTGGAGTTGATTCCAACTCATAGTGACCCTGCACAGGGTTTCCACAGCTGTAAATCTTTATGGGAGCAGAACACCTCATCTTTCTCTCGTAAAACCGCAGAACCACTGGTAGTTTCGAACTGCCAACCTTGAGGTAGCAGCCCGATTCGTAACCACTATGCTACCAGATAGGAGCAGTTATATTCTCTGCTATATTGTGCCTATGAGTTGGAGTTGACTTGATGGCAATGGATTGGGTTTGGTATGGAATATAAGCAGGAACAAGACAACTGATTTAGATAGGTGTGAGGAAAGGCCTCTTAGAGGAAGTAATGTGTAAGCAAGGACTCTGCGTTATAAAATATATTTCCACCCCATAAAAAAAACAAAGACTTAAGGTTCTACATTATATTTCTATGCTATGACTCATAAAAATAAAGTGACAGCAGAGTTGGTTCCTCTTCCTGACGTGTTCCCATATCATTCTTTTTATCCATCCATCCGTCTCTCCATCCATCCACCCACCCATCCATCCACCCATCTATCCATCTTTCCACTCAGTCAATTATCTATTCAACATGTGTTTATTGACCACATACTAACTGCTCTGTTCTATTGGTGAACAGAGCAACAAGGTCTTGGACCTTCTGAAGCTTTCATTCTAGTGTATGTGCATGTGGAGTCTGGGAGAGGAGTGGCGGTAGATAGGTTTTAAACTCAGAAACAAATACATCAAACTTTCAGCGCTATCAGGACAATAAAATGGGGCAGGCATTCATTTATATAAAATCCTCTGAGACAGAGACTTTAATGCTATAAAGAATGTAGGGGCGGGGATGAGGAGAAAAGAGCATCCAAGTCAGAGGAAGCAAAGTTACAAAAGCCATTGGTAAAGAGATTGTCCTGTGTTGAGCCTGGGAGGCAGAAAAAAGGCCAGAGTGGTCTGCAGAGGCAGATGGGTCAGGGACTTGTAGATGGGAAGCCATTTGAGTGTTATAAAGAAGGAATGATATCATTTGACTTACATTAAAAAATACAGTTTATTGTCTTTTCTCTGAAAGTTTACATTGCAAAATAGGTTCCCATTCAACAATTTCTACACAAATTGTTCAGTGTCTTACACTTTTAAGCAGATCACTCTGGTTGGTATCTACAGAGAATTGGGTCAAGGCAAGAATAGACTCAGGATACAGTAGGCTGGTGTCTGGGCAGATGAGACAGGTAACTTTGACCAGGTGGCAGCAGTGAATGAACATGTATTACAACTCTTCCTTAAGTACGCAGTATCAGTCTGATACCACTGACAAATCCATTCATCTAGCAGGTATTTATTGAGTACATATCATGTCCTGGGCACTGTTCTAGTGCTTGAGGGACCAGAGATAAACACTTCATCAATAGGGCTTAGAGTCCCTGGGTGATGTAAACAGTTCACATGTTCACTGTTGACTGAAAGCTTGCAGGTTCAAATCCACTCAGAGGTGGCTTAGAAGAAAGGCCTGGTGATAGACATCTAACAAAAATCTTCCATCGAAAACCCTATGGAGTACAGTTCTACTCTGACACACATGAGTCAGTGTCAACTGGTACTGGTTTTACGGTGCTTACATTCTTGAGGAGACTGATCAGACAAGTAATCAATGAGTGTGATATTAATCAGGACCAAACTTGAGGAAAAACACATCCAGTTATGGGAGGGGAAAGTGAGAGAGGGTGCTCTTGTAGCTGGGGTGGTCGGGGAAGGCCTCTTTTAGGAGAATAATCCTATGCCCAGAGCTGCTGCTCAGTAGGTTCTCACTAAAGTCTGTTTAGTGAGTGGGTGGGGAGGTGGCAGGGAGCCACCAAGGGGGTACATCTTATGTAAATAAATCTGAAGTCACAAAGTCAATTTTTACCAGAGGATTAATTTTCTCCTTTTCTTTAATTAATTGGTTCCCTGGAGAATGTACACATTTGATAGATCATTAACAACTCAGTACTCAGAGGGGGTAGGAATGAAGGGGACCGTGAGAAAAGAAGAGGGAGAGCTGGCTTAAAACTATAAGAACCACTGCCCCATCAGCGGGGAAGGCATCCCTCAACTCTTGGTGTAGCTCCAAGGGGACACAGAACTGGATTAAAAACAAAAACGAAAGCTATTAGAAATTTGTTTTTCCACACAGCTTTCTAGGAAACGCTTTATTGCATAAAGAACGGAGTGTGGGTGGAGGTCTGATTGAACTATGGAGAAAATGAAACAGAAAGCTGTTTTGGTTCACACAGGAGACCCCTGCTGGTGCATATGTGACTCAGCATCAGGGACCTCCCTGGGACACATAGAGATCGGGTCTCTAGGGGACAAGCCCCCCAATATACTCACTATCATAGAGTTAATTCCAACTCATGGCAACCCTGTGTAGGATTTCTGAGGCTGTACATCTTAATGGCAACAGAAAGCCTCGTCTTTCTCCTACAGAGAGGCTGATGGGTTTGAAATGCTAGTCTTGTGATTAGTAGGTTAGCCACCCAGTGATTATGCTACAGCACCAAAAGGACAAGCAGACCCTTTCAAAACAGTCACAGAGAATGCTTTGTGCAAAGCAGGATGAGGCCAGAGGCCACCCCTTGTTCAGACTCACAGTGCTGGATTATCATGGAAATGAGCAGATTTGGAATGATTTAAATTAGTGAATTGTCTTAAATTCTATTGAGTTTTAAAAATAAACTCATTAATAGAAGGTCGTCCTTTGTAGCTGTGAGTTGGCACCACATAGAACCAAAGCGCCCTCTAGTGTAAGACATAAAATCAGAGCAGTATTTGACAGACCAAACATTCCATTGCTGTTTGTTGTTCTACTCCCATAAACATTTACAGCCTTGGAAACCACATGGAGCAGTTCTACTGTGTCCTGTGGGGTCACTAGGAGTTGTAATTGACTTCACTGAAATGGGTTTAGTTTTTGTTACTACTATTTGCATAACGCATCTTATTATTACTGATCTAAAAGTTCAAATATAATTGCTGATGTTAGGTATAAGACAAAAATTAAAATATCCATCAGCTGCACCAAGACGTTATAGTAGGCTTCCACAAAGATGACAGCCTCGGAAACCCGATGGGGCAGTGCTACTTTGTCCTGTGGAGTCGCTGTGAGTTCGAATCGAATGACTTGATGGAAACATTTTATTATTATTTTTTAAATTCATGTATCATATGTCACTGTGAAGCAAATTATAAATGTACAAAGAAAAAATTTGCATACTCTTAAAAAACTTCATTTGTCATGGGGGAAACAGTTCTCCTTTCCTGTAAAAACAAAGACAAACAAAGCAAACTTTTGACTGTTGAATTGATTCTCACTCAAGGTGACTCCAAGCTTCAGTGTAGTGGGGAAATCACATTGGGACAACCTTGGGAAAATTAATTCCTTTATCTGTAAAATGATGACAGTGAAGGTTATCTATAAGTTTTGGTAAATATTGGTCTTATATTTGGTACAGAAAAGGTGATCAATGATATTCTACTGTCTGGCATAACTGCCCTATCCCCTACCCTTTGCCTCCTTCACAGTAATGAATATCTCTATATTTATATCCATAGCTAAGCGTTCTGGAAGTGTAATGGTTAAGCACTGGCTGCTAACCGTAAGGTTGGTGGTTTAAGTCCATAGCTCCTCCATTCAGAGCCTAGAAAGGTAATGGGGCAGTTGGACTCTATCCTAGAAGGTTGCTAAGGAACCCTGGTGGCACTGTGAGATAAGCACTGGACTGCTAATCACAATTGGTTCAAATTGTCCTGATGTGATGCTGTAGAATAAGCACTGGACTTCTAACCACAAGGTTGGCAGTTCAAACCCACAAGCCACTCTTTGGAAACCCTACACAGGGTCACTACGAGTCAGAACCAACTCGACAGCACTTAACAAAAACAGAATGAGCCGGAATCCACTCAGTTGCAGCGTTTTGTTTTCTAGGATTGTTATGAGCTAGAATTAACTCACTGGTAATGTGGTTTATTTATTTGTAATTTTTGGTGTATAGCTATTGCTCTGGAGTCCTGCGGTAGTGCTGTGGGATAAGCACTGGACTTCTAACGTCAAGGTTGGCAGTTCAAACCCACCAGCCACTCCTCGGAACCCCATACAGGGTTGCTATGAGTTGGAACTGACTCAACATATTATGCACAATATGTAATTTACTCATTCAAAAATTACTAATACTTTGTATGAATCTTTTTGTAAAAAAAGATAAGCACTTCGATTATTTCCAATTGTCTAAAACCCAATGTAGGGTCACTATGAGTCTGAACTGACTCAGCAACACTTAACAACAACAACAACAAATTACAAAACTATCTTCCCCTTTATTTTAGTTTAACTCTCACACACAAAGCGCCTAGTGCAAAGTTGACCTTCAGTAATTGATGCATGAGTGTTATTAACAAAGATGTGACTTATATAGTGATTTGAAGCAACTTGCTCTGGTAGCATAGTGGTTATGAGGCGGGCTGCCAACCTCAAGGTCAGCAGTTCGAAACTACCAGCGGTTCTGAAGGAGAAAGATGAGGCCTTCTGCTCCCGTAAAGATTTACAACCTAGGAAACCCTGTGCAGGGTCACAATGAGTCGGAACCGACTCCACGGTACTTAGTAACAGCAACAACCTTTTTTAATGGAGTCCTGGGGTGGAGCTGTAGGATAAGCACTCAATGGCAAGGTTGGTTTGAACAACAAGGTTGGCGGTTCAAATTCCCCAGCCGCTCCTTGGAACCCTATACAGCGTCACTATGGGTCAGAACCGACTCAACGGTGCTTAACAACTTGCTTAATGGTCCAAAATCACTCATTCGAGTGCCCATATAACAAATAGAGTAAATCAGAACTCGCCTATATATTTAACACGAGAGTTGATCTTAAAAATGATATTAATCATTAGGCACCCCAGGATTGGGTTTTCTCCTTTGTTAAATCCCTTTGTGAATAATACTTTGCCCAGAAAACTGTAAAAAAGCAGCAACAACCAAAAAATCAAAAGCAAAATACCAAACACCAACAAAAGACTATCTTTCTGAGATAAGAATTTCTCAGTTAGGTTCTATTTTAGCCTTTGTAATCTTAGTAGCATCTCTGAATATCCTAATATTATTGTTGTTGTTAAGTACTATACCTGTATAGGTTTTCCAAGGAGTGGTTGGTGGGTTTGAACTGCTGACCTTGCAGTTAGCAGTCCAGAGCTTATCCTACAGTGCCACGGCCAGGATTCCACACATTCTAGTAGGCACGTCAATTTCCAGGGAAGGGTACTTCTCTCATCCAAGGGTATCTAACATTCGTTAGCATCTTGGGATGGATTTAGGCTCCATTTAAAATGGACTGGGATCTCAGACCTCGCTGATAGTTTTGGATTTCCCACTATAATCATATTATGTATGCCAGGCAGTAGAGGAAATGATAAGAAGAAAAGATAGGAAAAAAACACACATACACACACACATTTCAGTTGCAGTTAATGCAATAATTAAATGGAAGTCGTATGCTTAAATTGCAGTTGGAATAGGAAATTAAATTACATTTAAAAAGTGTTATAGATTTGGACAAGTTTTCATACTGTTAATAAATCTATGCATAATTCATTTTCTTGTAGGCTATGACAAAATAGCATAAATAACTTCATTTGTAAGGCTGTGAATTTTTCTATTCTTAATTCTTAATTGGGTGACAGCTAAAGCCATTTAAATGCTTCTGGATGGCTGAATATATAAATGTTTAAAATGAGCAGTTATAATAGGTTTCTAGGCAGATTTGTTTATTTAATCTTTTTACATTTATTTTAAGATACTAGCCTAGTACAGATGTTGCATAAAAATTGCAACCAATATGGTGTGAGTTTGATATGGTTTTTAAGATCGTTGCTGTTAAGGGTCGTTGAGTTGGTTCCGACTCATAGCTACCCTGTTTGACTTTGCAGTTCAAACCAACCTTGCAGTCCAATGCTTATTCTATTTCTGCTACTGAAGAAAACAACCTGATGATACTTGTTAAGCAAATATTTATGCTAGGCTTTATACATGGATCCCAGGTGGCACAAGGGGTTAAGCCTTGGGTTGCTAGCCAAAAGATAGGCAGTTTGAACCCATCAGCCTCTGCCTGGAGAAAGATGTGACAGTCTGCTTCTGTAAACATTTACAATCCTGGAAATCTTATGGGGCAGTTCTACTCTATCCCATAGTGTTGTTATGAGTTGAAATTGACTTGAAGGTAGTTGATTGTTTTGTTTTGTTTTTGGTATAGACCTAAAAGCAAGTATATCAACTGATGAGAAAATTGAGGCTCAAAGAATTTAAGAGTTAGTTAACCCCAGGCTCCAGAGGTGGTTAATGGCAGAGTAGTGGCTTTGACCCAGGTGCTTTGAATGTCTAACACTTGCTTTTTTCCATGACCTACAGCCTGACACCTCACATACTCGGAGCAGTTGAGCCCCTGAGTGTCTGAGAGCCAAGCCTCCTTTATTGGAAGGAGTTTCTTGCTACAGGGAGTCCCTGGGTGGTTCAAAGTTTAAGTAAGCATTGAGCTACTAATCTAAAGGTTGGTGGTTGGAGTTCACCCAGAGGCTCCTTGGAGGAAAGGTCTTGCAATCTACTTCTGAAAAATCAGCCATTGAAGACCTCATAGGGCACAGTTCTACTCTGACACACATAGGGTCAGCATGAGTCAAAGCGGACTCCTGGGAAATTGTTTTTATATATATTTTTCTTTTCTTGCTACAGCAGTGAGCATCAGCACAGCATTCCTTAGGTGTTTGCAGTAGCTGTCATGGTAGAGTCTGTCTTGTGGTTCCCAGGAGCTGTACTTGGGCAGTGATGGGAGCCACTGAAACTCAGCCTCATTCTAATGCTGTTGTTAAGTACCGTGGAGTCTGTTCCAACTCATAGTGACCCTGCACAGGGTATCCAAGGTTGTAAATTTTTACGGGAGCAGAACGCCTCATCTTTCTTCCGCGGAACTTCTGGTAGTTTCGAACTGCTGACCTTGTGGTTGGCAACCCGACTCGTAACCACTATGCTACCAGAGCTCCTTGAGGAGCCCACTTTTGGTAAAGGCAAGGTCTTCATTACCAGAGACATATGGGGAGCCAGAGACAACCCTTGGCTGCCTTGTGGGAATAGTGGCAAACCTGCTCCCAGAACCCTCAGGGGACCGAGTACAGAGCTGCTTGAATCTGTGTGTTGATCTGGGTTTGTGATTCATAGAGACCATGACTGCCACCACTTAGATGACAATATTGGAGGGTTTCCACAAGCATGTCATATGTCTGTTTATACTGTGATATTCATACATTCACAGCAACAGCTTATTAAGATCTTTCTAGATTACCTGATGAAACTCAGGGTTGTCACATTCATCACCCAATACACACCTGCTCATTTTTCAGAAGAATGTGGAGTGAGAGGATGGCTAAGGCATTGGGTTTCCATGATGCTGCAGGCACACTGCACGCCAACCCGCTGGCTGCTTGACCTTGGGCCAGTCATTTAACCTCTGCTGCACTTTACTTCTCATCTGTGTATAATGGAGTGATAGCAATACTTGTCTCACAGTGTTGTTGTGAGGATGAGTGAAATAAGTCAAGAATTTCATGGAACACTTAGTACATATTAAATACTCAACACTTGTTAGCTATTGTTTTTATTCTCCTTTCTCTGCTAGACCCTTCTTCTGCCCCTGGGAAGGTAAACTATGTGTTAATATGTGAAAACAGAGATTAGCAGAATCAGCATACATTCACCCCCTCACTCCCACCCCATTGAATGCTATTGCTGTTATTGTTAAGTGCCATTGAGTTGATTCCATTCATAGCTACCCTGAATAGAGTTTCTGAGGAGCAGTTGGTGAGTTTGAACCACTGATCGTGTGGGTTAAACTGACTTTGTGGTTCAGTGTTTATCCTACATAATGCTATTAGTGACATGAATTTACTGGGAATTGCTTTGGAAGTTCATTAGCCAACTGTAAGTATCTAATCTTTTTCCATTTAGGGGAGTGAACGGCAATCTAAGTCAACAATTGGGTACAGTGACAACTTATCTCCTCAACCCACAAAGAGAAAAGGAAAAAAGGAAGATGCAAATTCAGAAAAACCCACAAAAGTGAAACAAAATGCAAAATTAAAGAATTCACCGCAAACAATTCCAAACAGTGGTAAGTTAGCTGCTATTATTAACAGTCCTCTTGAGGCTATGACACGACTTTAGTTCCTACACAGGTTTATTAACTTTCCTGAATGCATACAAGGTACTCTATAAGAGAGTTTTTGAGTAAGGCTTTTTTGGCATATGATGGCTACTGCTGTTTTTCACACTCAGTTTCTTAGATGTTGTATTGGGAGAACACTCACTTTAGAATCAAATGTTTCTTATGGTGGGCTTATAGAAATGATGACGTTTATCATCGCCTGCTCCTACTGATAGTACTTGATTAACATTTTTAATCAACTACTATTGACAACAGTTTCCCTTATAGAAATATCTTGTAGTTATTGAGGGTTCTGTTCCAAACCACCACAATAAGCCAAATATGGCAATAAAGCAAGTCACATGATTTTTTTGGTTTCCCAGTGCATATGAAATTTATGTCTACACCTGACTGTTGTCAATAGCATTATAAAAAAGTTTGAAATATCTTGGGAATTACTAAAATGTGACACACAGATGCAAAGTGAGCACTGCCGTTGGAAAAATACTGCCAGTAGACTTGCTTGATGAAGGGTTGCTGCAAATTTTCAATTTGTAAAAAAATATGCCATATGTGTGGAATGCAATAAAGAGAGGTATGCCTGCATTTGTGCCTCCACGGCCCATAGCCACCTTTATTCGATTCGTTTCTCACACAGAAAACCTTTCCTCACAAGATGTCTTATGTCAGTATAATTGGTATTTAGGGAATAAAATACATACAAAACTTTACCAAAATGCAATAAGATATGTACCAAAAATAGTTAATGTAATATTTTTCTTCATTACCAGGTAAGAGATGGTATAGCAAAATTGCTCTTAAAAACTTGCATTATCATGAGATTTTAGGATAAAAGTGTGATGAACTAAGGGGGAATGGAATCAGAATGGTCCATTTTCACATTAAGTTTCATGAAAAAGGGTTATTTTAAAAAAGAATGATTTATTTTGTTGTTGAAAATGTGCACAGAAATATATGCATCAATTCAGCAATTTCTTTATGTGCAATTCAGTGATGTGAATGACCTACTGCAAGTTGTACAAACATTCTCAGCCTCCTTTTGTGATTTCTCCACCATGATGATGAACTCACTGCCTAGAAGGGCTCTTTTGAGTTTCATTCCAAGCTCGTTCCCCATGAGAGTGGAGTGGTGGAGGCCTGCAGATCAGCCCAGTAGAGAAACTACTTTTCCTTCACACTGGGGATCCACTCACACTCCCTACAGTAGGACGGATTCATGGACAAAGCCCCATTTTGTGCTTAGGAGCTCCCAGTATTTTTCACTGTATTTCAGTATTTATGAGCAGTCACATTAGAACCACAGCTAATGAAGCCTTCACAACTGACAGGACAGCATTAACTTATGTGAGAGTCTACAAGAAGCTGTCCAAATGATGAAAGAGTTGAAAAAAACATGCATGGGATTAGCTTTAAAAAAACCCCCAAACCCAGCTAACTGAATGAACCATTTACACAGAGAGGGATCAATTACACAAAATGCAAGGGGGCTTAAGTCTTGGATGATTTAAGTAATGATGACAGCTTAAGTAATAATGATAGGTTCAAGTCAGAGTCTTGGATTCTTGTCCTCGTGCTGCTGTTGACTTTGGACAAGTCATGGAGGCTTCTATTTTTGACTGTATTATCATTTCTATAATGTGGTTTATGCTAAGATTTGTCTTTAAAGTTTTGCTTGTCTAAATTGGAATTCCCCACACTTCTGTGAGCTTGTACTGTGATGGTTTGCATGCCAGGAAAATCACATAGTAGGAAGAAGGGGAAGAGGGCCCACTTCTGAAGGATTAGCCACTGAAAACCCTATGTACCGCAGCAAAATGTTGTCTGATATGATGCCAGAAGATGAGCCCCTCAGGTTGCAAGGCATTCACAATATGCACGCAAAAAAAAGTAGAGTTGACCTTAATGACATGGATGGAGCAAAGCTTTTGGGACCTTCATTTGCTGATGGGGCACCGTTCAAAATGAGTAAAAAACAGCTGCAGACATCCATTTATAATTAGCACACAGAATGTACGAAGTATGAATCCAGGACAATTGGGAATTATTGGAAATGAAATACAATGGACAAAGATTGATATCCTGGCATTAGTGAGTGAAAATAAACAGGTATTAGCCATTTTGAATCAGACAGTCATGTGGTTTACTATGCCAGAAATGACAAAGTGGAGATAATTTTGACACATTCATCATAAAAAAAAAGTCAGGGTCTATCTTGAAATACAATGCTGTCAATAATAGAATGATATCTATATGACTATAAGGAGGACCAGTTAATATAAATATTATTCAGATTTACACATCAATTGCTAAAGCCAGTGTTGAAGAAATTGAAGAATTTTGCAGTGAATAAGGAAGAC
>NW_006408558.1:227562-245631 GCF_000296735.1 Chrysochloris asiatica
AAAAAATTAATGAAAATTAAAATTAAAACAAGTTAAGAGCAAAATATGACCTTGAGTATGTTGTTGTTAAGTGCTGTTGAGTTGGTTCCAACTCACAGAGACCCTGCATAGGGTTTCTGAGACTGTAAATCTTTGCAGGAGCAGAAAACTTCAGCTTTCTCTTGAGGAGCACCTGGGGGACTTGGATCACCAACCCTGTAGTTTGCAGTCCAGTGGTTACCCTGAAATCCACCATACTACCACCTTCTCAAGAACAGATTTTGCTCATTGAACACTAATGACCTAAGACCAAAGGAATTTTGGGGTGACAACAAGAATATTATACAAGAAGAAAGCAAAAGGTCATCAAAAAGACAGGAAAGGAAAAAGAGACCAAAGTGGATGTCAGAAGAGACTCTGAAACTTGCTCTTGAATGTAGAGTACCTAAAGCTAACAGAAGAAATAATGAAGCAAAAGAGCTGAACAAAAAAGATTTCACAGGGTAGGTAGCTCTAGGAGACAGACTAAATGTTACAATGACACATGCAAACACCTGGAGTTAGAAACCCTCAATAAAAGAACATGCTCAGCATTTCTCAAGCTGAAAGAACTGAAGTAAAAAAAATTCAAGCCTCAACTTGAAAGGTTGAAGGATTCTTTGGGTAACATATTGAATGATGCAGGAAGTATCAAAACAAGATGAAAGGAATACGTAGAGTCCTTGTACCAAAAATAATTGGTTGGCATCTAAGTATTTCAAGATGTAGCGTATGATCAAGAACCAGTGGTATTGAAGGAAGAAGTATAAGCTGCACTGAAGACATTAGTGAAAGACAGGACTTCAGAAATGATGGAATACTAATTTAAATGTTTCAACCAACTGATGCAGCATTGGAAGCACTCACGAGTCTATGCCAACAAATATGGAAGAGATCAATATTTGTACCCATTCCAAAGCAAGGATACCCAACAGCATGCAAAAATTATCGAGCAGTATCATTAATATCACATGCAAGTAAAATTTTGCTGTAGATAATTTAAAAAATGGTCACAACAGTCAGAAATTCAAGATGGATTTAGAAGAGGATGTTGTTGATGTCAGATGGATCTTGGCTGAAAGCAGAGACTACCAGAGGCTGTTTACTTGTGCTTTATTGACTATGCAAAGGCATTCCACTTGTGGATCATAACAAAACATGGATAGCATTGCAAAGAATGGGAATTTCAGAACATTTAATTGTACTCATGAGGAACCCATATAAAGACCAAGAGGCAGTCATTCAAAAAGAACAAGGGGATAGCACTTGGTTTAAAATCAGGAAAGATATGTGCCAGGGTTGTATCCTTACACCATATTTCTTCAGCTTTTATGCTGGCAAATAATCTGAGAAGCTAGACTGTATGAAGAACCTGACATCAGGATTGGAGGAAGGCTCAGTAAAAACATGCAACTGACAGATGACATAACCTTGCTTGCCGAGAGGAAGATGACTTGAAGTACTTGCTGATGAAGATTAAAGAATACAACCTTCGGGATAAGTTACAACCAAAAATCTTCTCAAGTGGACCATCAAACAACATCATGATAAACAGAGAAAAGATTCAAGTTGTCAAAGATTTCATTTTACTTGGAGCTACGATCACTGCTCATGGAAACAGCAGTTAGGAAATCAAAGTACCTATTGCATAGGGGTCCTGGGGTGGTGCTGTAGGATAAGCAGTGGACTGCAAGGTTGGTTTGAAAACAAAGTTAGAGGCTCAAACTCACCAGCTGCTCCTTGGAAACCCTATACAGGGTCGTTATGAGTCGGAACCGACTCTAAAGCACTTAACAACAACAACAATTGCATTGGACAAATCTGCTGTATAAGACCTCTTTAGAGTGCTAAAAGCAGAGATATCATTTTGGGGACTAAGGTGTGCCTACCCCAAGCCATGGTATTTTCAGTTGTCTCATATGCCTGTGAATTGGAAAATAATTGATGCATTTGAATTGTGATGTTGGAAAAAATATTGAGAGTACTACGAACTACCAGAAATCAGTGTTGGAGGAAGCACAGCTAGAGTGCTCCTTAAAAGCTTGGGTGGTGAGACTTTCTCTCATATACTTTGGACACGTTATCAAGAGGAACAAGTCCCTGGAAAAGGACATTGTGCTTGGTAAAGTAGAGGATCATCTAAGGAGAGGAACACATTCAGTGAGGTGGATTGACACAGTGGCTCCAACAGTGGGCTCAAGCATAACGATTGTGAGGATGGCTCAGAGTGGAGAAGTGTTTCGTTCTATTATGCACTGGTTCGCTGTGAGTTGAAACCAACTGGACAGTATCTAATAACAAGAAATCTAAGCAATCCTTTAGTCACTATGAAACAAGGGGATCAGAGTGAAATGTTTATTGAGTGCCTATGAGGGAACTTCAAAATCTCATGGAAAAATTCCATTTTACAATGAACTTTTTGAAACCCTCAGGTTATATGGCAGGTGTAGTCCCTGGGTGTTGCAAATGGTTAACGTTCTTGAGAGTTAATTCAAAGGTAGGAGATTGAACTCTGCCCAGAGGTGCCTTGGAAGAAAGTCTTGACAATCTGCTTTTGAACAGGAAGTCATTGAAAACCCTATGAAGCCCAGTTCTACCCTGACATACATGAAATCACCATGACTTGGAATTTACTTGATGGCAATGGTTTTATTTATTTATTTTTTAATTCTCAGGTACCAATAGTAAAAAAATTAACCTGGAAGAACAGTTTGTTTGTTGAGCAAAAAATGAATAAAGTCTTACTTTAGTCAGTGTATATTAGATTGTGAAGTTCTCATAGGGTAATAAAAACAAACAACCCCCCTCCAAACAAACAAACAAACAACTAAACAAACATGTTTAACATTGAACCAAATCATGTTTTATAAAATGTTAAAAATAGGAAAATGCCCTCAAATGTTCTTTCCTTTTCTTTAGAGAATCCTGCAGCTGTTTTAGATCATTGCCCATTGTATTTTTCTAATGTATACATTAGAAAATGTATATGCAGTTTCTAATGCAGTTTTATCTTATGCAGATCATAGGTTTTAAACTGCCAGATCCCAGTTAAAGAACATGAAACATCTGCTGGTGTCTTTTGAATAAAAGTTCTGGGGACTTCATTCCCCTGAGCCTCAGTAAGAGGCTTATGCAACTGATCTAGAATCACGTGGAGGTGCTGTTGCTACTTTTTAAGGTGTTTCTTGAAAGACAGAATGTATAACCTGGAAAATGAATCTTGGCAGTTCACCTAGCTTAAACCATCACTGATAAATTGAAGCATGCTAGCTTAAACTCATACTATTGAAAATTGAGCTATTTTTTCCTTAATGAATCTCTGTATATATCTTGGCCCTAGACATTTTCCAGATTATCTTATCAAAAGTCTCTCCTTTTTCTCTAACTGCTTCATTCAGCCTTCATATTCATTTATTATTGAAGTTGCCTTTTAGTTTAATGCCATCTATTTTAGTAATTAGAATCAAGTGCATGCTTTTGGATATCTCTGTCTCAAAAGGGCTTTTATTTTTAGAAGGGGAAAAGCAATGAGGATTTGAAGGAAAATGAATGTGAAGGGCAGGGAGAGTCAAGATTATGAGACAAAAATGGAAAAGTTTCGTTTTAGAGATGAAATCTATATTGCCTTTTCTACTTACAATGTATTTTCTTTCCTTTGGCATTTCATGAAATACATTTTATTTCAAAGGATTAAATATTAGAATTGGTGTCAACATCTCTGGTCATTTCACCCCATATGCTACATGTGTGAATTTTTGATGGCAGTGTACTTACCTATATACATTTGCAATTATTCTCATGTTAATTTGGAAAAAAAATGATTTTACACACTACCTTCATTTTTCTAGTTAAGATTAGCGCAGCACATCTTTGTCCTTTTTTTTTTTTTGCTTTGCATCCTGAAATCTAAGGCTAGGTGATTGGGCAATGCTGAAATCAGTCTGTAGATGGCAACCTGGATCTAATTTTATTTCCTTCCCTTTGGACTCTGTTTCTCTAGTAGTAAGCTTAATAATTCAAGCAGAGCAGTGACATATTTCTTCAGGGAAACAAATCCCATTTTCTTTTGGTGGCCAAGATGTAAAGTAAGATTGGTTGGTGATTGATGAAGTTGGGTGTGAAATGCATTTTTAGTGCTACATTTAAATACCAGCTTAACTGGCCAGCATTTGTTTTTTGCTATACTTTACACTTCAGCAGCAGTGCCTTGAGATATGTTTTAGAGGCCGTTAACTAGCTACATTCTCTACCACAAGCAAAGTAGCAATGATGATTGTTTTGAAGCAGCATTTTGAGTAATTGATTATATTAATTGTCAGTTTTAACAGTGGGCTATTGTTGTTGTTAAGTGCCTCTGAGTCAGTTCTGACTCACAGCAAACCTATACAGGGTTTCTCAGGAGCAGCTGACGTGTTTGAACTGCTGACCTTGTGGTTAGTAGTCAAGTGCTTATTTTATAGCATGACACATATTGGGTGCATGAAAAATATTAGTGATTTTTTAGAACACCTTTGACACAAGGAATACAGTGAATTTAGGCCTCCTTAGTGTGGTACTCCTGGTGTGTGGCGCTGTGGGTTAATGCGCTGGACTGCAAGGTCAGTTTGAACTGATAGATCAGTGGTTCAAGCTCACCAGTTGGTCCTCAAAAACTCTATACAGGGTTGCTATGGGTCAGAACTGACTCGATGGCACTTAACAACAACAACAAAGTCTCCTTAGAAATGTTGGAAAGGCTGCAGAGAAAATACTCTGGTCTCTGTATTGCTACTACCTGTGCTGTATTAAAATGATACAAAATTTTTAAACGGATCGCCTTCTTTTGAAGGATATGGTTCTTTCTTTCTCTCGCTCCATGTGCACACTGAATACACACACAAACACATTCACACAAACACACATGACAACCTGTGTCTTTCCTGATGCAGTTCTTGGCTTATTTCCAGTGTCGTTCTATGGTAGTTCCCAGGGAAGCCATGTGATTTCGAGTCTTGATGAATGACAGGGAGCAGGTGCAGTGCCTAAGATAGGATGCTGAATATGGCGCCCTTGCTTGGGTGACTGCCCTTGAGCAGTTTGCTCTTGAATTTCCTAATAGCTATATCCTGCATGTGGTTTGCCTGCGTTGTCTGAGCATGATGCATTACTGCAATCCATCCTCAGAGTCACAGAGCCACAGGGACATGGAAACAGAGGCTCTTTGATTCAGCCAGGACCCATACTCTGGCACTTTCATGGTCTCTAGTCACAAGAGACCCTGAAGATGAAACAGGAAGCATGTTTTTCAAGTGTCTGCCCTTGCTCCCCCAAACCTAAGCCGGTAAGGAGTGTTGTGTGCTGAAAGATGGTATACAAGAAGACACCAAAATAATTTTACCAGTGGCACCGGTTTCGTTTAATAAGCTAAGATTTATGAATTATTGGTGTGTTGCCAACACATTCACAAGGACATACAGGTTTCTCTCCCTTCGTTGATAATAACTTCTGTCTCGATGGCAATGTATACTGTGCAATATGGGTCAAATTTTATTACATCAAGTGCTATTCTGATAAAAATCGGTTACCACAAGCAGTTTTCCAAGTCCTACTGACCTACTTATTGTAATGACATATTGTATCACAGAATCCTAGTATAGCAAGGGGTTTTCATAATTTCTTGAGGGTCTATTGTGATATTCAAATTCTATTAATAAAGTTAGTTTCAAAATGTGTATTTTGTCATCAGCCTGAGTGCAGACAGATTGAAACCTTGCATGCTGATTGAATACCAGTAAGATATGCATCTGTTGGAATGGCGTAAGATACTAGCCCATCGTATGGGGCCCTCTTCTACACAGAAGCACTATGAAGAATCATTCTTTAACAGCTGCCATAAGCTTGTCAGCTCTGTAAGAAATTCTTTTGGAAGCTATTTTTTTATGTAACCCATTGAGGATTATGGAGACACTACTGATTTTTAAAAGACGTCTGTGAGCTATTAAATTTCACAGGTTATTTCCAAATCTTTGGAAGATTTTTATTCTGCAAATTTATTTTAAGACTGTTTTGGTATTCACATCACCCTTTCCATAAAAATTGTTTATAAAACTCTGTGTATTCCATGCTGTTTCTATTGTTAGCTGGGTTCAAGTCTGCCCTGGATTCATGGTGGGCCCATACACAACAGGACTGGAACATGTCACCCGTGGTGTTTTCACTGACGGATTTTTGGAAGTAGGTTGCCCGGGCTTTCTTCATAATCTCTTGTAGTCTGGAAGCTCTGCTGAAACCTGTTCAGCATCATAGAAAGGCTCGTGCCCCCAGTAACAGACAAGTGGTGGGTTTGCTTGAGGAACACTGGCCAGGAATTGAACCTGGGTCTCCTACATGGAAGTCACAAATACACCACAGAACCACCAATTCCCTCATGTAGTCGATAATACATCTTCATTACTGTATTTAATAACGATGCCATGTACAAATCCACAGGGTGTAACGATGTTTCTAATGGCAACGGGAACTAGGAGTTTCATATTAGAATGACAGGAACTCAGTTACTTCTACAGAGGAGTTTAAAACTGCCCTAGATCAATTCAATGGTCAAGACCAGATTCTTGAGGTCAGGGATCCAACAGGGTTTGGGTTCAAGGAGGAACGCAAGGGTTAGAGGGCCAGATCTAGGGTTACAAGCATTGGGAACTTACACCATAGACTGAAGTTCTTTTATTAGTGTGATCATCTGCAAGAGGATGATGCTGGGATTGTCTTATCTCTGTGTTTGATTCACCAGTCTCCCTTTTCATAGATGCTACACATTACTCTTCGAAGACACAACTTTCAAAGCATTTCCTTAATTCCACTGCTTCCAAAGCCAGTCTGAACCTTGCTGTAGCTTACTGTAGATGAAAAATGGAATCACGCTGATGCTGAGCTTCTGACACCACCCAGTCTAGAACACGGCTATTTGTTAGTTACCATACAGTTGGCTGTTTCTCATAGTGATCTTATGTGTAACAGAACAAAACGCTGTCTGGCCCTCACCATCGTCATGATCACTGGTATGTTTGAATCCATTGTTGTGGCTCTTGTGACATTTCATCTCATTGAGGATGTCTTTTGTGTTTGCTGACTCTCTACTTTACCTAACATGATGTCCTTTTCTAGGGATTGCCCTCACCATATTCACTTGTAAGAAACATTCTGGTTGTATTTCTTCTAGGCTGATTAAATCGGTTTGGCCTGGGAATTTCATCATGGGATCTGGGTAGGACTCAGACTGAAATTTGGTTAGGAAGAGGTCTATGTCAGGAATGAATGACAGAAGGAAGGAAGACATAGTAGTCATGGGATTTATTATCCTCCCTTGTTCCCAACCTCCTCTTTGCTCTCTGAGGCATGGGTTGAAGTAAAACCTGAGAGCAGTCCTGGTCTGTTAAAATATCAGACCACAGGGTACCAGGGGGGTAAGGAGAAGGATGCAGCTGCTCCTTGGCCATCAGTCATATATATGGTACATATAAGCACTCAACAGAGCAGCACTCATGTGTTTGCTAAGTGTGTGTGTTTGTACATGTGTGTAGGTCAAATATGCCTGTATTTGTATGACAGTTGAGTTTAAGGACTACCAATTGCAATGACTGTACAATGCCAGGGAGCAAGGCCATTTCCGCTTAAATGTATTTAGCATTGTGTCTTGGACAGTTATTAAATAGCTTTACAAGATGGGAGAGAAATAGTTTCTCACTCATGTAATGTGTTGGGGGTACCATTAAAGATAGTGCCCTGTTTTATATATATGAACTCTATTTTTACTCTTCTCTCTTGTCCTAGTTGTTTTCAGAGTAATATATAACCTTTACTGAAATCACTATACAATGTGCCTATCACAAAAGGGATAAAGAGAAAGAGGTAATATCTACAAAACACTTGTGAGTTTCTTAGGGGTAAAACTTTCCATTGGTCCTTATTTTATAGATTTGGATGGTCATACCAAATTGTTTCTGTGAAATTGAGCAAAGTGTCATTCCTTTTAAAATGACAAAATCCATTTTTCACGCAGAGAGAAAGTTGTATTTAAGGTATAGCAGGTATGGCATGTGCCCTGGGAGCCACTTGAAGGGGGAGCCACTGAGCAGTTTCTATTAACCTGATAGGGACCAGTGTCCTTCTTCAAACACATCACTAGTTGTCATCAAGTTGATTCCCACTCATGGTGAACCAACCAATGTTATAGTAGGACTGTATAGAGTTTTCTTGGCCTGAATTTTTTTTGAAGTTGATCATCAGGCGGTTCTTCTGAGATGCCTCTTGGTGGAATTGAACCTCTAATCTTTATGTTAGCAGTTGAGTCTGTTTACCATTTGCACTAGCAGGGGTTCCTTACATATGGAACTCCGGTAGCACAGTGGTTATGAATTGGGCTGCTAACCTCAAGGTTGGCAGTTCGAAACTACCAGCAGTTCCATGGGAGAAAGATGAGGTGTTCTGCTCCTGTAAAGATTTACAGCCTTAGAAACCCTGTTCAGGGTCACTATGGATCAGAACCGACTCAACAGCACTTAACAACAACAACATCTGACAGTGTTCCACTGCTATTAATAAGGTTTTCAGTGACTATTTGGAAGTAGTCCATCTTTCCTTCCTAGACTGTTTCGTCTGGAAGCTCATCTGAAACCTGTCCACTATGTTTGACTCTACTTGTATTTAAAAGACTGCTGGCATAGCTTCCAGAACCACCACAGTACAATCAACTGACAGACAAGTGGTGGAAGAAGTACAGCCAGAACGTTTCTTGGAAGCTCTGATGGTCAGACTTCGTCTCTCTTATTTTGGACATATTGTTAGAAGGGATCAGTCCATGGCAAAGGATATCATGTTGTTTTACAGTGAAGGGTTGAAGAAAAAGAGGAAGACCCCCACAACTAGATGGATTGGCACAGTGGCAGCACCAATGGGCTCAAACATAACAATGATTGTGAGGTTGGCACAGGACCGGGCAGTGGTTCATTCTGTTGTGCATAGGGTTGCTATGAGTTGGTACCAACTTGATGGAATCTAACAACTACAATAACAACCGGTTATATTATAATGCCTGCTTACATTCATGATTGATGACAACATTGAACATGCATGTGAAGTGATTCTGTCGAATAGAGGAGTGGCAGTGGATTATGTGGCAAATCATTTGTAAATCAGCCATGGCTCTGCCTATGAAATAATGCATGACAGACTTGGGTTTAGAAAATTTTGTGTGATATGGGTACCAAAACTACTCACGGAAGAGCATACAGAAGCATTTGGACATCTGCAAACAAAATTCGGACTGATACTCAAAGAAGGTAAAAGTTTCTTTTTAAAAAAACATATTTTTTGGGGGGATGAGAAATGGATTCATCACTATGAGACTGAGAGTAAACGGCAGAGTATGGAATGGAAACATCCTCAATCACTAACCAAGTAAAAGTTCAAAACTCAACCATCAGCTGGAAAATTGATGCTTACAGTTTTCTGGGATTCTCAAGGGGCCAATATTGGAGACTGCCAGGAAAGAGGTTCACCAGTCAACAGAGCTCCTTACAGTGAGAGATGCTCACTGAAGAGCTGAAGCCTAAACTTTGGATTAAATGCAGAGGACTGTATCCAATGGCATTGTGACCTTGCATGACAATGCATGTCCACACTGTTGACACTCTGCAAAAACTTCATTTTGAGATGTTAAAGGCTCTTTTCTATAGTTCTGATCTTGTTTCATCAGACTTTCATCTGGAAGCAGCCCTTCGAGGAGGACGGAGATTCACCTCTGATGAATAAGTGAAGACAGTGGTGCATTTGTAACTTGCAGCTCAGCCTAAAGTATTTTTAATAAGGAAATATGAAAGCTTGTTGACAGATGGACAAAACATCTTGAAAAGCAAGGAGATTATGTAAAAAAAAAATGATGTATTTGTCTTTTCTAAAAGTTGATTAAAATGCTAAAAACTTTTCTAAAAGTTGATGCCACAGTCAGAATGCGGATAATTTTTGACTCATCCTGTACATTGTCGTTTTTGTGGTTAGGTACCATCAGGTAGATTCTAACTCATGAACAACAGACTGAAACGCTGCTCAGTCCGGGGCCATTCTCATAGTCATTGCTATACTTGCGCCCATTGTTTTCAGCCACTGTATCACTCCATCTCAGTAAGGATCTTTTCTTTATCACTGACTCTTACTTTATGCATGATGTCTTTCTCCAAGGACTGGTCCCTCTTGATAACTTGTCCAAAGTACATGAGATGAAGTCTTGCCATTGTTGTTTCTAAGGAGCACCTCGACTGCACTTATTCCAAATCAGATTTGTTTATTCTTCTGACAATTCCTGGTACTTTCAACATTCTTTTCCAACACAATAATTCAAATTCACCAATTCTTACTCTGTGTTCCTATTCATTGTCCAGCTTTCCCATGTATGCAAGGTGTTTAAAATACCATGGCTTGGATCAAGTGCACTTCAATCCTCAAAGTGATATTTTTATTCTTCATTTTATTAACAGTTTCATGATGTCTTTTTGTAGTTTTGCAAAAAATTTGTAACAGATTTGCCCAATGCAATTTGTTGTTTGGTTTCTTGACTGTTGTTTCCATGAGTGTTGATTGTGGATCCGAGTAAAATGAAATCCTTGACAATTTCAACTTTTTCTATAGTTATCACATTGTTGTTTATTGGTTCAGTTGTGAGGAATTTTGTTTGAGATTTAACCATCCTGAAAGTTGTAGTGTTTGACCTTACCACTAAGTGCTTCAAATTCTCTTCACTTTCAGCAAGCAAGGTTTGTTACCTGCAAATTGCAGGTTGTTAATGAATTTTCTTTCAATCCATATGCCACGTGCTTCTTCCTACAGTTGATCTTCTTGGATAATTTGTTTATCATACAGCTTGAATAAGTATGGCGAAAAATTACAACTCTGATGTACGTCTTTCCTGATTTTAAACCACACAGTCTCCCCTTATGCTGTTCTAACCACTGCCTCTTGGTCTATGTACAGAACGATGAAATATTCTGGATTCCCCATTCTTTGCAATATTATCCATAATTTGTGAATATATAGTTGAACACTTTTGTATAGTCAATAAAACATAGGTAAACACCTTTCTGGCAATCTCTGCTTTCAGCCCAGATCCATTTGACATCAGCAACAATTGCCTTTATTCCATGTCCTGTTCTGAATCTAGCTTGCATTTTTGGCAGTTTTCTATATAATGTTGCAACCATTTTTGAACGATCTTCAACAAAATTTTGCTTGTGTGTGACATCAGTGGTACTATTTGGTAATTTCTACATTCTGTTGGATCACCTTTCTTTGAAATGGGCACAGATATGGATCTTTTCTAGTTAGGTGGCTGTCTTCCAAATTGATTGGCTAGATGGATAAGTGCTGCCCTCATTGCATGCATTTGTCGAAACATCTGTTGGTTTTCCGTCAATTCCTGGAGCCTTGTTTTTTTGCCAATGCCTTCAGTGAAACTTGGATTTCTTCCTTCATCATTAGTTCTTCATCATATGCTACCTCTTGAAATGGTTGAACGTCTTTTTGGTACCATGACATTGTGTATTTCTTACATATTCCTTTTATGTTTTCCTGCATTAGCCAATATTTTGCCCCTAAACTACACTCACTCTCATCATGTTTCCAAGGCTGTAAATCTTTATGGAAGCAGACTGCCATATCTTTCTCCCATAGAGCAGCTGGTGGTCTCAAACCACTGACCTTTCAGTTAGCATCCAAATACTTTAACCACTGTGCCACCAGGGCTCTGTTTTGTCAATTGTTATTTTGTACCATCTAGTTGACCCTGTATTGGATTTTCAAGAGTGGCTGGTGGGTTTGAACTGCCACCCTTTCGGTTACCAGTCCATGTTTATCCTATAGCACCACACCAGGGCTAGAATTTTTTTGGTATTATGACTAAAGGGTTGATTTTTTCTGCTTGAGAAATGTCAACAGTGCTCTTCTCTTTAGGTTTTCTAAGTCTAGGTTTGCAGATTTCACTATAATACTTTACTTTGTCTTCCCTTTAAACCTTCTATTAGACTTTTGCTTCATCATTTCTTCCATTCACTTTAGCTATTCTATGTTCAAGAGCAAGTCTCAGAGTCTCTTTTGACATCTATTTTGGTCTTTTCTTACTTTTCTGTTTTTTAAATGGCCTTTTGCTTTCTCCAAGCGTGGTGTCCTTCATATTAGGTTCAAATTCTATTATGTGGCCTCTGGCATCGTTTCTATCAACACAGCCATATTTTCCAACTATGCTTCCCTCTTTTGTTTTCAGTTTTCCATTTCAAATACCAGTAATTATAAACATGTCTTGATTTTGAAAGTGTGATCAATTTTGGACTAAGAAGTTGGTAAAAGTCTACATGTTGGCATTAGTGGTTGGTGCAAAAATTTGAATAATAGTCAAATTAACTGGTTTTCCTTCTAGGCATATAGATGCTATTCTATAACTGACAGCATTGTATTTCAGGACAGATCTTGAAATGTCCCTTTTGACAATGAATATGACCTTGTTCCTCTTTGTCATTCCTGGCATAGTCTGATTCAAAATGGCCAATACTGGTCTATTTCAGCACACTAATGTTTAGTATATTGGTCTTCAAGTGTTCCATTTCATTTTTTATAGCTTTCAGTTTTGCTAGATTCATACATTGTACTTTCCAGATTCCAGCTATTAGTGGATGTTTGCAGCCATTTCTTCTCATTTTGAGTCATGCCATATCATCCAATGAAAGTCTTGAAAGTTGTACTCCATTGTGTCCCTGTCATTAAGGTAGACTGTACTTTGAGAAGACAATGCTTCTTCAGTTACATTCTGAATACTTTCCAACCTGAAAGACTTATCTTCCTACACTCTGCCAGACAATGTACAGAGTGTTTCCAATGGACAATGATTTCAGAAGTTTATCACCAGGTCATTCTTCCTAGTCTGTCTTCATCTGGAATTTTTGCTAAAATCTGTTCACCATGAGTGACCATACTGGTATTTGAAATACTGGTGGAATAGCTTCCAGAATCACAGCAACATGCAAGCCACCACAGTACGAAAAACTGATAGAAATGGTGATTACACATATTACTTATCTTCAAATCCTCCAAAGAACTCTTTGATGATATTGGTCTAATTCTGTAGAACAAAAAATGGAAATCCAGAGAACTGTATTGACTTGCTTAGGGTCACAAAGTTCATAACTAGTGGGGACAGACTCCTAACCCAAGTCCTAAGGGTTTCCTGGTCTATATCCACAGAACATTCTATTAGGCTGCTTCACTGGAAAGGACTAGGATGTCAACTGTGAACTTCAAGAAGCACTGGAAGGGAATGACAAGCTCTAACTCTGTTTTGGAGAGAAAGGTGATGCTAGATGGGCATGTAGATTTTGGATTTGAGGGGAATTTCCTCCGTGTAGGGAAATTTAGAAGACTTGGCCAGGTGGCAGCATCGATGGACTCAAGTGTGGCAACAGTAGTAAGGTTGGCCTAGGATTGGATATTGTTTCGTTCTGCTGTGCATAAGGTTGCTATGAGTCAGTGCCAACTCGATGGCACCTAACAACAACAACAATAAACAGTAGGCAAGGAGTCCTGGTATGGCACTGTGGGCTAATGCGTCAGACTGAAAAGTCGTTTGAACTGCCAGGTTGGTGGTTCAAGCTCACCAGCTGCTCCTTGGAAACCCTATACAGGGTCGCTATGGGTCAGAATTGACTCGACGGCACTTAACGACAACAACAGTAGATAAGGAGGAGCCCTGCCGCTGCTGTAGGATAGTCACTGAATGGTTAACTGTAAGGTTAGCATTTCAAATCCATCAGCTGCTCTGCAGGAGAAAGATAAGGCTGTCTTTGTCTTTAAGGATTTAGAGCTATGATGACTGTGGGTTTACAGCAGATAGGAGGAGTGATGATGGTGGTCTTGACAGTCTGAGCTCGGGCTAGACAGGGGAGGGCAGGCTCAGGGAATACCAGGGGTGCAGCATGGACATGACTTGAGATCCTAGGGAAAGGGGTTGTGGTAGAAGAGTACGCAGGGACAAAGGGAACACTGAGACAACAAGGGAGATGGCTAGTGCCATGTTAATTTTTTGGAATGTGGACACCTGGGTGGAAAGACAAGGTGTGTTGAGTTAAAGTAAACTTTATGGCATCTGGCCGAAGTTGTACATGGATTCCCAGGAAAATATGAGTCAGGAGAAAGATGCCACTTGGCGTTACAGATCTGAGGGTCACCAGCATGGAGAAGGAGAATCAAGGATGGGGAACTTTTTTATGCCAAAATTATAGCATTTGTGGAGTATACAAAATTATCAGCTTAAAAATGAGCCTGCTGTATTAGGTCAAACATTGAATTCACCTCTAAATGTGATGACTGAAACTTCAGTTGCCTTGGCAGAACTAGACCAAATGATTTCATGAGCCTTATGCAGTCCAAGGGCCAGACGTTCCCCACCCTAGTCCTAGAGACAACTATAGACTTAGAAGAGAAATCCAGCCCTGACTCATGTTAAAGGAGGAGAATGCAGAAATGGAGCCACAAAGCAAAGCAAAGCAAACCAAAAACATTTGCATAGCAATTTCACCTCTACTTACCTCACTAGTTTTGTAGAGAGGTAGATGTTATTATGGTCTCCATTTTACAGATCTAAATGAGTGCAGAAAGGTTTGGTATCTTGCAGTCTGCTACAAGTTAGAAGGCATTTAATATGGGGCAGCTATTTAACTTTTAATAAATAATATTTTATTTTGTTTTTGGTGAAAGTTTGCATTGCAGTTTAGGTTCTCATTGAACAATTTCTACACAGATTGTTCAGTACCATTGGATGCTTTTCTCACACATGTGCAGTCTTGTTATTTCCATTCTGGGTGTATCATTTCCAGTCATCAAATTTGCCTGTTTCGTTACATTCTCCTCTTTGTTTTAAATTAATTATTGATTGTTTGATCTCATTTGATGAGTTTTTTTTTTTAAAAAAAGAGTACATACGATACTTGTCCTTTTCTTTTTGTTTGTTTGTTTTTTAGGAATCTGAGGTTTTCTTTCACATTTTTTTCTACCCTTCTATCAAGATCCATCTATTATGATCCTGGATGGAATAGTTTGTATTGTTAACTAGACAGCACCGAGCGTCTCTAACCTCAGAATGGATGAGGTCATGTGTAGGTCATTAGTCATGCAGACTAGTGTCTTCTGTGAGTCTTCTTACTCTTTTGCTCTGAATATGTGGAGACAGCTAGTTGTATCTTAGATGGCCACTTGCAAGCACAGCTATTGAATTTTGAAGATGTTGCATGAAGTAAATGGTAGAGCTGGGACTTGAGTCAATCCCCTCAGTCCCCAAGTTTGGAGCTTTTCCCATGATGACATTAGCTTGAATCAAACTTTATCATCTGGAGTCCTGGTTGTAGGATAAGCACTGGACTGCTAACTTCAAGCTTACCCATTCAAACCCACTAGCCACTCCTAAGAAACCCTATACAGGGGCGCTATGTGTCTCTGCACACTTAACAGCAACAATAACAATAGCTAAAAGGTCCTAGAGAGATCCCGTGTATGGTTTATACAAAGCAAAGACCAAACACAAACTACTAAACCTTATGCTGTGTCAGTGCAGTGATTTTCTATACATTGTACTTGGTGTAATGTTTCCAACCTTGAGTGCACAGCACTATTGAAAGTAAAAAAATTTCGATTTCAGATCTCAGAGAGAGATGAAGTCATTCTGTAACCAAAATTGATTTAAATTGTTACTCTTATGAGGACTAGAGAGATGATGATAGTTGAGTATTCCAGAGTCATTATTTCTACATATGAAAATTTTGCAGTCTCAAAACGAATCCCTTTATTATGGCAAAGCTACAAAAACAATCCAATTTAAATAGATTGTTTTTATCTCATACAAACTGACCCAAGAATATATTAGGAACAATCAGAACAATACCTACTTTTCTTAATTTAATAGAAGAATGTTATCATTTACCCCTCCTTGGTTAAAAAAAAAAAAAAAAAAAAGTTCTTAATAATTCCATGTAATTTTGGAATAATAGAAGTGACTTGTCACTGTTCCTGGAGCTAAGAATAGTAGCATCTGAGGACAAAAACGTACAAGGGACCAGAGAATACTATTACTGACAAATAGTCTCCCTATTTTCTCTGGTGCCTTTTGTCCCCTCATGTTTGAGATTTATTACATTTTCAATTTGGTAACGGTTGCTAAGTGAAACAGAGTTCCAGATCCCATTAGTACAGCACTGGATAACTTTTAGATGGATGAGTTCACCTCTTAGGGATATTATTTTCTGAGCAAGCCTTAGATAAAAAGGGCCGAGAAATAAACTTTCTTTAATAGACAGATGGATATATGACAGCTGTTCAGTTGTAAGACAGGTTGTCTGTTCAAATTTTAGAGGTTATGAGAATAATCATATTCTCCTTAGACTTCATTCCCAGTTTCACCCTGAGGCTATACTTTAGAAGGAAGATTGTGGTTATTTAGCATTTTTACAATAATGGAACATTAATACAAATGGATGAGAAAACACTTTTGTAAAGTAGAAAGTGTGTAGAAAGGTATTGGTTAATAGCAACATCTGTGTAAGGAGCTGTCCCTGGGTGTTACAAACAGTTAAGTGCTAATTGAAAGATTGGAGGTTCAAATTCACCCCAAGGTACCTTGTTAAAAATGCCTGAAAATCTGCTTCCAAAAGATCATAGCCTTGAAAACTCAAGAGAGTTGCAATACATGGAGTTGCCAAGAGTTGGAATCAGCTCAGTAGTAACTGTATTTTCCTTTTAGAAATAAGAATGTTGAAGTTCATTTAGACTGGTCTTCAAGTCAGAAATGAGAAACTTCAGTCCCTGGAATTAGAGGGCCTGGGAATGGGTGGAGGAGAGGAGTACCTGATACTGATTCTTCTTTCCCTAGGTAGGAATTAATTGCTTCGCTCCCTTCTAAGACTTAGTTGCCACTAAGTTGTTGTTGTTGTTGTTAGGTGCCATCAAGTCAGTACCAACTCATAGCAACCTTATGCACAACAGAACGAAACACTGCCCGATCCTGGGCCAACCTCACTATTGTTGCCACGCTTGAGTCCATCGATGCTGCCATTTTGCCAGTCCATCTCGCTGGGGTCTTCCTCTTTTTCTTTGACCCTCCACCTTACCAAACATGATATCCTTCTCCAGTGACTGGTCCCTCCTGACAATATGTCCAAAGTATGAGAGACAAAGTTTGGCCATCTTGGTTTTTAAGGAGCACTCTGGCTGCACTTCTTCCAAAATGGATCTGTTGATTTTTTTGTCAGCCCATGGTACTTTTCAATATTCTCCTCCAACACCATAACTCAAATGAATCAATTCTTCTATGGTCTTCCTTATTCACTGTAGAAAAGTCAAAAGCTGAAGAAGACTCTTTGAAAAAGGATGTTGTCGTTATATGTTGTCAAGTCTGACTCATAGTGAACCTATATAAGGTTTTCTGAGGCTGTAAATCTTTACAGGAGCAGAAAATCTTCTCTTTCACCCAAGGGGATGCTGATGAGTTTGAACTGCTGACCTTGAGGTTAGTAGCTTAATACAGAATCTACTATATCATAAGGGCAAGAGGGTCAGTAGGATTAGAAAGGAGTAGAAGGAAAGAAAGAAAAGAATGGGTCAGCTAGAAAGACAAAAATCTGCCTTGTTGTAATAATGCTCTTAAAAACCCATAGCATAACTGTAAGTGTGTCTTCTCTTTCACTCCAGTTAGCTTCTAAGTTAGTCTTCTTCTTCCCAAGCGCCATCATATTTTTCTATTAGCATGGTGAGTACTCTCCTTAGAGGAGAAGTGTAAAAATGGGGAAAAAGCATGTTTTTCTTCTCATGAAGCTTTAAATTAGCTGAAGAGTCAAAGAAATAATTCTGAGTCAAGGTAAAATATGGCAAATAGTAGAATAAAGTATAAGTAAATGGCTTTGATAACACAGGAGACAAAATTTCAATCCTGAGATTGGAAATTAATATTTATTTGTGAAGAAAGTTCTGGGTATAAAATAATAATAA